>NW_026705804.1:0-300000 GCF_029867415.1 Vicia villosa | reverse complement strand
CAAGGAGTATATTAGGCTTCCGAAATGTCATTAAACACTAATTTGTCTTAGAAACTTTTAGTTGAACTTGACTTGTGGCCTATTAAGTGGCTAGCTTTGAAATTAATCGAAGTTAGTTATCCTCGAGGAATATTTTGATCGGTCGTCCGAGCACCGTATTGAGATGTTACCTCCAAGGATCATAGAACCCGAATACTATTCTAGGACAGGTTTTAACCAACTCAACTTCAGTGGGGAGGGTATCACCTATGGACTTCATGCAAGCCTTTAAACCTAAGGCTATTGTTTGATTTGTTTGTGTGTGCCACATGTTTGACATCATAAGCATCATAAGCATATCATTTTTTCACTAGTCATTTCAAGGATCAAAGAGTTTACCTTTTGTTATTGCAGGTAATGGCTCCCGCCACCAGAGATTACATCCGAATCAACATCTCAACGGTGCCATCTGAACTGAAAAACTTAGTATCAGAATTCCCCAGGAATGTTCAATTCACCGAAAAGCACGTTCACCTACTCCATTTGGTTACCTCAAAATTTGAAGAAGACATGATACGGGTCCTATTCCTGTTATTTGATCCCGAGCATCATTGCTTTACCTTTCCCGATTACCAGTTGGTACCCACCTTGGAAGAGTTCTCTGAACTAATTGGATTACCTGTTCGAGATCAACTACCTTTCACTGGTTTAGAAAAGATTCCAAAACCTGAAATCATTGTTGCTGCTTTACATTTGCGAAAGTCAGAAATCGAGTCCAATTGGGAAACAAAGAGCGGAGTTAAGGGTTTGCTTGCTAAGTTCTTAATGGAAAAGGCTCGATTACTACTAGAAAACAAAAGTTACCCAGCTTTTGAGGAGGTTATGGCTCTTTTGATCTATGGTTTGGTTTTATTCCCTAATCCCGACCAATTCATAAGTATGCACATCATCAACCATCTCCTAACCCGTAACCCGGTACCAACATTGCTGGGAGACATTCTACTTTCTCTACACACTCGTACCATGAAGAAACGAGGAACACTTATGTGCTGTATACCACTACTGGCTAGGTGGTTTACATTTCATCTTCCCTGATCAGTGTTGAGAAATGAACAAAGAATGCAATGGTCTCGCAGGATTATGTCTTTGTCTCATTCAGATATCCGGTGGAACAACTTCTTTCGTAGAGACATTACTATCATTGATCATTGTGGGGGGTACCCTAATGTGCCACTACTTGGCATCAAAGGGGGTATCACTTATAATCCCTCTTTAGCTTTACGCCAATTCGGATATGCACGGAGAAACGGTCCTCATGACATGATTATCTGTGGCATTGTGTTTGATTACGAGGATGATTCCCATAGACACCGACGAAGGTTCATACATGCATGGGGCAGTGTCTATAGAATAGAAAGCAAAACTTTGGGGCAATGGAATTCTATTCCCATGGAACCTTACCTCAGATGGGTGCGGGCTCATGCTCAGAAACTCATCATGCCATATCCCGCTATCCTACCTGTGACTATCGAGCCAGAAGTCGAAGGAGACAAACCTCAAGTTATTCTACATCCGGATATGCCAACTGACCTGGAGGAATTGCAGAAATCTTGGGTACAACTAAAGGAGGAAAGAGACACCTTCCAAGCACACTGTCAAGACTATGAGAGAAGATTATTGGAGCTCACCGGACAACTCCAAGAAGAACAACAAATCAACACATTCCTGGGTGCAAAGAGAAAGCGTCCATGGGAGACCTGAGGGATCATTCATTTTCTTTATTTATTTCTGTTTTGTAAGCCCGAATGAGGCAAAGAAAAAAAAAAGAAAAAAAAAGAAATAAATTGTTTAACTAATGTTTGTTTCTCCTTTGTTTTAACAAATCTAAACTCTAAGATCCTTGAAAACATTGCATATACATTTCATTCATAAACATTGCATATACATTTCATTCATTCATACACATTGCATAACAGGTTCACATGACGGATTTCTCATCTCCTCGCTGTTTATTTCAGTCAGAAGAGATGGAATCTGAAACAAGCATCAAGAATCTCGAAGCACAGAACGCCCAAGTTCAAGTGGCAATTCTGGAGCTGGCAAAGGGGCAACAAGAACTGAAAGCCCTGATGATCAAAAAGAAAAAGAGGCCCAAAGGATCTGTAGGCTTGAGCCAACTGAAAAGAAAGATCAAAATCCCAGCCAAAAAGTTCAAAAAGCCACTGATCCCTGAAATAATCGGCGATGGTGAACAAGGAGACAATCACAGCAACCAGGGTTCTGCCAAACCCTCTCTCTCTTCTAATGAAGAAGATTATCATTCTGGAGACGAACAGGATGATGACAAGTATCAGCAGTTGGAAGAACGCATGAAAGCTATGGAGATTCAAAAAATACCTGGCTTAGATTTCAATGATCTGGGACTCATCTCAGATGTTGTTATCCCCCCAAAGTTCAAAGTTCCTATCTTTGGAAAATATGATGGAGTTTCTTGCCCAAAACTACATCTGAGGTCCTATGTAAGGAAGATACAACCTCACACAACAGATAACAAATTGTGGATTCACTTCTTCCAAGAAAGTCTGTCGGGTACACAACTCGAGTGGTACTACCAGCTGGAAAGTACAAAAGTTCATACCTGGGAATATTTAGCTGCTGCTTTTTACAAACAGTATCAATACAATGCTGATCTTGCACCAACCCGTACTCAACTAAGGGGCATGTCCATGGCACCAAAAGAAAGTTTCAAAGGATATGCGCAAAAGTGGAGAGATATGGCTGGAAGGGTTCAACCACCCTTATCTGATCGCGAGCTGGTCGACATGTTCATGGGCACTTTAACTGGCCCTTTCTATAGTCATTTGGTGGGAAGCTCATCGTCAGGTTTCACTGACCTGATATTGACTGGAGAACGTGTCGAAAGTGGCATTCAAAATGGAAAAATTCAAATAGGCTCTTCCTCTGGTACTACAAAAAGGCCCATCAGTGGGAGAAATGAGGTCAATACAATGCAAATTCAGAAAGGTCGCAAAAGTTGAAGGATAGAAAACACTTAGAAAGGGGGGGTTTGAATAAGTGTAGTTTAAAAACTTGGACGATAAAAATAAATTGCACAGTTATTTTTATCCTGGTTCGTTGTTAACTAAACTACTCCAGTCCACCCCCACGGAGTGATTAACCTCACCTGAGGATTTAATCCACTAATCGCAACAGATTACAATGGTTTTCCACTTAGCCCACGACTAAGTCTTCTAGAGTATCCTGATCACAACCTGATCACTCTAGGAACAAATGCTTAGACACAAGCTAAGACTTTTTTAGAGTATCCTGACCACCACGTAATCACTCTAATTACAACTGCTTAGACACAAGCTAAGACTTCCTAGAGTATCCTGATCAACACTTGATCACTCTAGTTACTTACAAATTAATGTAATCAATTCTAAGAGTATTACAAATGCTTCTGAAAAGCTATAATCACAACAGTGATATTTCTCTTAACGTTTAAGCTTAATCTCACTAATATATTACAACAGCAATGTAGTGAGCTTTGATGAAGATGAAGTTTCTGAGCTTTGAGTTGAACAGCGTTTCAGCAAGTTAATATTCACAGAATTGGTTCAGAGTTGTTAACCCTGCTTCTCATCAGAACATCATATTTATAGGCGTTGGAGAAGATGACCGTTGGGAGCATTTAATGCTTTGCGTGTTCCGTACAGCATTGCATTTAATGTTTCACGCTTTTGTCAACTACCTCGAGCCTTGTTCACGCTGTGTCTACTGACGTTGCCTTTAATAGCTTCCAACGTTTCTTTGGTCAGTCAGCGTAGCCTGCCACCTGTACTTTCTTCTGATTTGATGTTTGTGTATACAACGTTTGAATATTATCAGAGTCAAACAGCTTGGTGCATAGCATCTTCTTGTCTTCTGACCTTGAAGTGCTTCTGAGCGTGATACCATGAGAACTTCAGTGCTTATGCTTCTGATCTCAAGTTCTTCTGATGCTTCCATAGACCCATGTTCTGATTCTGCTTTGACCATCTTTTGATGTCTTGCCAGACCATGTTCTGATGTTGCATGCTGAACATTCTGAGACAAAGCTTCTGAGCGCTGATTTGTGCATACTCTTTATATATTTCCTGAAAAGGAAATTGCAATGTATTAGAGTACCACATTATCTCACACAAAATTCATATCCTTGTTATCATCAAAACTAAGAATATTGATCAGAACAAATCTTGTTCTAACAATCTCCCCCTTTTTGATGATGCAAAAACATATATAAATGATATGAATTTGCGATCAGAAAGAGCAGACGGCTAAAGACAAAATTACACAGCTATAGCATAAGCATGTGAATATGTCTCCCCCTGGGATTAACAATCTCCCCCTGAGATGAATAATCTCCCCCTGAAATTAATACTAGAAGAATTTTAATAATAAAAGACTTCCCTGAGTATTTTAGTAGAGACGTTCACAGTGCTTGATCTACAGAACATTCATGACTTCTGATTTTTGCTTCCTTAGGACAGCTTCAGAGCATTGAATTTCTTTGATCCACAGAACATTCACAACTTCTGACTTCTGCTTCCATCGGACAACTTCAGAGCTTGAATTTCTTCTTACATCACTTCATGCTAGATTGTATCAGAACATTGTTGAATGTACCAGAGCATCATCAGAGCATCTCTACATCCTGAAATGTTACAGAACAAAACTAAATGACAAAAGTCAACATGAATGAGTCAGAACATAGAATATGTTTCAGAACATATAATATGTATCAGAGCGAAGAACACATAATATGTATCAGAGCCATATGGTATGTGTCAGAGCACATAAACATAATGTTTCAGATCATATTCTATCATCAGAATATCTGAACATTCTTCCTTCTTGCTTTTGATTCGTAAGCTTCATAGCACTCAGCTTGCTTCAAGAATCCAAGAACTTGATTCATTATCTTTCTTATGTTGATCTTCAGTTCCTGCAACAACAACAGCTTAAAAGCATAGAACTTTGCAAGTTCTGTTGGTAAAGCAAACTGATTTAATCAAATCATTTATCACATATTTCTCCCCCTTTTTGTCATAACATCAAAAACATAAAAGATTCAGATGAGAAGCACAAAGAAACTCATGGAAGAAAAGGATAATTTTCATTGAAGCTCAAAAAGACAGAAGTACAGAAGTACAAGGAGAACAGATGCACAGAACAGATGCAACAAAGCAAAATACAAAACAACTAAGACTTAATCTAAGATGGCCCTAGCCTTGACAAGATCTTAGCCAGCATCTCTTGAACCCCATTGTTGTATCCATCTTGCCTCTCCATGAAAGCTCTAAACTCAGCATTGACTGAGCTTTGCTCATCCTGTTTCTTCTGAATATCTTCCAGAGTCCTTGCAAGACAGGAAGGTTCATCAGAAGAAGCTTCACAGCTTCTATCCACAGGGATGGCATTGTGATCTGCAGCTTCCATTGATAAATCATTTGCAGAATTTTCCTCAACAGGAACTGTTTTAGCAACATGATCTTCTGCATCTGCTTCTTGCATATAAGCTTCTCCATAATCTGCAGCCGGAATCTCAGAGTCTCCATTCTCAAGTGCCTGAAGAATGGCAGCTAGATTCCTAGGGGCAGAAGGACCTTCAACTTCTGGTGGGTCAACAACTTCTGGAATGACCAAGCTTGGGTCTTCCTTAGAAGGGTTTTCCCTCAGAAAGTCAAAGAGGGTCTTGAAATCCCCGAGCAGAACAGGATATTGAGGTCTCCAAACCACAATCTCCCTGCAAGGATTAGCTTCCAAAGCAGCAGCCAATCTTGCTACTTCCAATTCATCCACAAAGGGCTTTTCTTCAAGGGTATATCTCCCTCCGAGACGAGCAAACCAGAAATCTTCATAACTTCTCAGAATTCCACGAGGCCGTGGAGCAGCTTCCACACAGGCTTCCTGAAGTTCTAAAAACAGAGCATCTGATTCTCTGCGTAAAATCCTCCAAAACTTCCTCATAGCGACATCATTCGGGCAAGAACTTTCAGCAATTCTGAGGGTATCAAAGATACTTCTGAGACTCCTCTTTACCTTTTCAAAAATTACACCAATAGGGTAGATAGGGCAGTATTTTATTTTGGTTTTTGAAAAAGCAGGATTGGGAATGAAAAACGGTTGAGGTTCTCTATCCAACCTATAAGAAGATTCTGCTTCAGTATCAGAATCTAACACTACCAATTCAGCTTCAGGCGAGGCTTGGGAGTGTAGTTACAATCACGGAGCAGTTGCTCATGTGATGCAGAGGATGGAAGATCAGAACCACTCTGGTTGTTTTGAGAGGTGGAAGGAATGTGTTCAAAGTTGGCATGGGGAAGAGGTTGAGAGATTGAGATATTTGTGTGAGGTGGAAAGAGAGTTTGAGTGGGTGGTATATCCAGAACAGGATTGATGGAGGGTGGAGAAGAAGGAATGGTTACAGGAGAAGATGGAGGTGTAAGAACATGGACAGTTATAGGTGATTCTGATGTGGCTTTTTCTGGTTCAGGGATAGGGACAACCGCTATTGGTGCAACTTCTGAAATACCAGCAGGAGTAGAATCAGGTTCAGAAATACATATACCTTTGGATGTTTTCCGAAGAGCTTGGATCACAGCCTCGGTCTTCTTCTGCTTCTTACTCTTCGGCTCTTCATCAATCTTTGTTTTGCCGCTAGAGATCTCTTTCCTTCTGACGCTCGCCAGAACTTCCTGTTGATTCACAGCTTCTTGAGCAACATTTTCTTCATCGGATTTTTGAAGAATCAACTTCCTTTTTCTGGTTTTCCTCTCCTCAACAACTTCAACAATCTCAGCATTATTATTTGACTTCTTCTTCTTTTTCTCAGCTTCCTTCTTTTTCTTCTCAAAATCAGCAGAAACAGCCTTAACAACCTTTGCAATGACTTCTTCTGGGACTACTTCTTTCTTAGTGGTAGCAACAGCTTTCTTAACAACCTTCACCTGATTGATAGAGGGATGATCAAACTTTCTTTTGGTCCTTTCTTCCTTCTTGAGATTCACTTTAATAGGAGCACCTTTCTCTTGATCTTTAAGACTTTTATTTTCTTCCCGAGACTTCAGATACTTAGTTCTGACTTCTGGTACCTCACTATTGAAGAAGGTTTCAAAATCAGCTAGAACTGGATCTCTTCTGATTCTTGTTCCGGCTAGAGGTTGAGGAATTTTGATGATAGTGTCAATTACTTTCATCTTCTTTAGAGAGAAAGCATTCAGACAGGCCCCAGAGGTGACAGCAAGGTCTTTGATAATACCTTCAACTTCCAGTTTCTCAACAATCTTGGAATGAACCAGAAGATTTGTGATGATCCTTCCAAAAGGGATAATGTTACACTTTTTCTCTCTGAAGGCATTTCTGGAATCCTTTACTGCCTTCCACATATGATTGAAGATGATGTAGATAACATCAACCTTCTTCTTAGTGGCAATGCAATACAAGATGTATTTTTGCTCGTTGTTGACGAAGTCAGAAGCATGTGTCCCTTTCCTGTGATAGAAACACCCAAGAAGAATCTTGGTCCAGATTTTGTAAAGATCTTTCATGTCCTTGACATTCTTTGTTTCATTTATATCTAAGTAGAGAGTAGATAACACAGTCTTCCAATCAGCCCTTTTATCGATTTCAAAAACCCCTTCAGGGTTTTTTAGATCAAACATCATTCTCAAAATTGTCTCAGTTACTACCACAAACTTTCCATGGACGAAAGACAAGATGGATTTTGGAGCGACAACTGCATGTATCCAGAATTCCTTGACAAGATTTGGGTAAACTGGTCCACAGAACTCCGCGAACAACGAAGTCCATCCTTGAAAAATCATATCTTCTTTGAGATGAAATTGGTGTTCTTCAATGTTGTCAAAGTCAACCATGAGTTCACAAAGAACTTCCGATTCATCCTTAGGAATGGAGCACGCAACATCTGGAGTAAGTTGCAGATTTTCTTCTTGAAGATGGAGAGGAACAGATGAATCAACATTTTGAGATGAGGAGGCAGCCATTGAAGCAGAATGAACAAATGAGAAGAACAAATTATGGTTTTTCGTTTTAGGGTTTTTAGAGAAGACTAAGACGTTTTCAAAAGATAGTATGCAAGAAGAAGGAGAGAGAGAGAGAGAGAGAGAGAGAGAGAGAGAGCGAAAAAGATACACGATATGATTTGAAAAGAAAATATAGAGACGGATTTAAGAAAATAATAAAAAAATGAAAATGAACAGTTCCAGAATCAAAAGTAATCAATTTCATTATATGATGAGTGATGTAAGGTGAGAGAATGTGGTAAATGAAATGATTTAACACAGTTACCTAGGTCGGCGTCTTTTCAACTGCACGCTTTGTACCAACCGTACAGACACGTGTTCAACATCAGAAAGTAGATGACAACTGTATCTTTCTGAAAGACTTTACGCCTTCAGATTCTGATCACTGCTTCTGAATGTCATTCTTAAGAGATGATCTTGTTCTGATTGGATCATCTTTCTTTCCAAGGATCACATCTTCTGAATGAGCTGAAGCAAGTCTAGGTGATCTTCTGACTGTTGGTTCTTCAGAAATCCTGAGATTCTCTAAAGATGCAGCAACTTGATCTTCTGATCCATTGCTTCTGAGACTGCCAGCTTCTGCAGCATTGCTTCTTGGTTCTACTGCTTCTGATATATCAATATCTATATCTGCAAAATTCTCAAACTGCTTTGGTTTTTCAAGACCAAGCTTATCATCAAACCTGATATTGATTGATTCTTCTACAACCAATGTTTCAGTATTGTATACTCTGTAGCCTTTAGAGCGTTCAGAATATCCAAGAAGGAAACACTTTTGTGCTTTAGAATCAAACTTACCAAGATGATCTTTAGTGTTTAGAATAAAACTTACACATCCAAAAGGATGGAAATATGAAATGTTGGGCTTTCTGTTCTTCCACAATTCATAAGGAGTCTTATTTAGAATAGGTCTTATAGAGATTCTATTATGAATATAACATGCAGTGTTTATTGCTTCTGCCCAGAAATGCTTAGCCATATTGGTTTCATTGATCATGGTTCTGGCCATTTCTTGTAGAGTCCTATTCTTTCGCTCTACAACTCCATTTTGTTGTGGAGTTCTAGGTCAAGAGATATCATGGGCAATACCATTTTCTTTGAAGAACTCCTCAAAACATCTGTTCTCAAATTCGCCACCATGATCACTTCTAACCTTTATGATTTTACACTCTTTCTCAGATTGGATCTGAGTGCAGAATTCAAAGAACACTGAATGAGACTCATCCTTGTGTTTTAAGAACTTTACCCATGTCCAACGGCTATAATCATCAACGATGACTAATCCATATTTCTTCCCTCTGACAGATGCTGTTTTGACTAGGCCAAACAGATCAATGTGCAAGAGTTCTAACGGCCTTGAGGAAGAAACAACATTCTTAGACTTGAATGCAGGTCTGGAGAACTTGCCCTTCTGACATGCTTCACAAAGAGCATCTGATTTGTATTTCAGATTTGGGAGTCCTCTGACCAGATTTAGTTTGTTAATCTGAGAAATCTTTCTCAAACTAGCATGACCTAATCTTCTGTGCCAGACCCATTGCTCTTCAGAAACAGACATAAGACAAGTCACCTTCTGATTCTTAAGATCTTGAAGATCTGTCTTATAAACGTTGTTCTTTCTCTTGCCTGTAAATAGGATTGAGCCATCCTTCTGACTTACAGCCTTGCAAGACTTTTGATTAAAGATTATGTCATAACCATTGTCACTTAATTGACTTATGGACAACAAGTTATGCGTTAATCCTTCTACAAGAAGTACATTAGTTATGGAAGGAGAGTTACCAAACTTTATAGTTCCTGAGCCAATAATTTTGCCCTTCTGATCTCCTTCAAACTTGACTTCTCCACCTGGTTTAAGCACCAGGTCTTGGAATGTAGACCTTCTTCCCGTCATGTGTCGCGAGCACCCAGAGTCCAGGTACCATGACATTTTGCTTTTTGTCCTCTTTGCTGCCAAGGATATCTGCAACAGAAATTATCTTCTCCTTAGGTACCCACAATTTCTTGGGTCCTTTCTTGTTAGTTCTCCTCAAGTTCTGATTGAACTTGGGTTTAGCAAAATATTTAACAGGAGGAACATCATGATTTTCTTTAGGTTTGTCAGCATGATATTTCTTAGGATGTGTCACATGCTTCTTGGTGTGAACAGTGTTAAACTTCTGTGCATGTGAGGTGAGCCTAATATCATGAGCATGGCCATATTTGAACTGATCATACAATGGCTTGTATGTGATCTTCAGATCATCAACAGGTTCTAATTTATGTGAGGTATCACCCTCATAGCCAAAACCAAACCTTCTGTTTCCAGAAACACCATATATCATAGAAGCAAGATGACTTCTGCCAATACTTCTAGATAAGAACTTTCTGAAGCTCGAGTCATATTCTTTCAGAATATGATTCATGCTAGGAATGGATTTTTCTGTTTCAGAAGGAGATCCACTATCTTTGGATAGATTTAAAACTTTTTCCTTCAGTTCAGAATTTTCCACTTCCAGCTTCTTAGTTTCAAATTCAAACTGCTTCTTCAGCTTTTTGTATTTGATACTAAGATGAGCCTTGAGTTCCAGAAGTTTTGTTAAACTGGAAACTAACTCTTCTCTAGATAGTTCAGAAAATACCTCTTCAGAATCTGATTATGATGTAGATTCTGATCCATCATCTTCTGTAGCCATCAGCGCGAAGTTGGCTTGTTCTCCTTCAGAGTCTGATTCTGATTCTGATTCAGAATCATCCCATGTTGCCATAAGACATTTCTTCTTATGAAACTTCTTTTTGGGATTCTCCTTCTGAAGTTTTGGACACTCGTTCTTGTAATGTCAAGGCTCATTGCACTCATAGCAGACAGCCTTCTTCTTGTCAGATCTTCTGTCACCAGAAGATTCTCCACGTTCAAATCTCTTTGAACTTCTGAAGCCTCTGAACTTCCTTTGCTTGCTCTTCCAGAGTCGGTTTACCCTTCTGGAGATCATGGACAGTTCATCTTCTTCTTCTTCTTCAGATTCTAATTCTTCAGGATCTTCTTCTCTAGCCTGAAAAGCGTTAGTGCATTTTTTAATATTAGATTTTAATGCAATAGACTTACCTTTCTTCTGAGGCTCGTTTGCATCCAGCTCTATTTCATGGCTTCTCAAGGCACTGATAAGCTCTTCCAAAGAAACTTCATTCATATTCTTGGCAATCTTGAATGCAGTCACCATTGGACCCCATCTTCTGGGTAAGCTTCTGATAATTTTCTTTACATGATCAGCCTCGGTGTAGCCATTATCCAGAACTCTTAATCCAGCAGTTAGAGTTTGAAATCTTGAAAACATCTTCTCAATGTCTTCATCTTCCTCCATCTTGAAGGCTTCATATTTCTGGATTAGAGCAAGAGCTTTAGTCTCCTTGTGTCATACCCCAATTTTTGACCCTAAGATCCTATATCATTCATATCCCAATCATTAATCAAGAGCTTCACTTGGAAGTTTTGTTTGTGGTGTTGCACTCACCTCATCAATAAGATGGACCATCAATCACCAATGATTGTTTATCTTGTATGCATACTGTACTAACCCAAATACCAAAAATATTGCTTTGTTTCTTTGTAGGCTTTTGTTTTGTAGGTACCAAGCCAAGACATGCAATAAACAAGGCATTTTTCACATTTTGGACTGATGAAATCGATTTCCCTACTGGGTAAATCGATTTCCCTGCAGCAATCTTCAACAAAATCACATTCTGGACATCATGAAATCGATTTCCCTCCTGGGTAAATCGATTTCCCTAGTGTATTTTGCGCCAAATTCTCTTCTGGAACAGAGTGAAATCGATTTCACTCTTGGGGAAATCGATTTCCTTAAGGCGAAATTCAAAAAATATAAGGAAGGAAGCTTGACATCATTTTGGCACCTTTTTATTTGATCATTGTACCAATTTTCCACCTCATCAAAATAATTCTCTTCATTAAACCCACTTAAACCCCATTTTACCACTTTTTACCATTTAATTGCCACTTTAATCACCAATTAAACGCAAGCTAATTACCAAATGCAAAAAGACCAAACTACCACTACTCTTGCTCTCATCCTATAAATAGAGCCCACTACTCTCTCATTTCTCAAGCTTTTGAGAGCCAAAAAACCTCTTGCAATTTCTCTCCTCATTCCTACCAAATTCACCAAAGCTCTTCATTCTTTCATAAAGTTTGTGAGTTACATCTTGAACCTCAGAAACTTTGAGCTAAACCACCATCCATTTCACTTTTTTTTCTTCAATTGTTGAGAGATCAAGATTTGTGTTGGTGATTCTTGAAGTAGATCCAAGTTTTGTTCAAGATTTGGTAAATTTTCTTCATCCTTTTTGTATATCATGATGTAGATCTTTGTTGCTTGTGTGTGATGCATCTTTGATGCTATATTGGTGCTATTTGATGGTGATTTGATGGAAAATTCGTGCTCCAATTGATGTTTGATCATAAGGTGTTTGTATATTTGTTCAAGTCAAGTTTCATGCCTTTAAATGCTGTTTTTGCTGAAATTTGCACTGGTCAAATCGATTTCCTTAAGTCTCAAATCGATTTCATGCTGTACGTAACTTGTTTTTTTTTTTGAAAACTGCCTTATGGAAATCGATTTCCCTCTGCATGAAATCGATTTCCTGCTGGCAGAATGTGGTTTTTTGCCTTTTTTATGCTTGTTTTGGTTTCCTACTTCCTCCACTTCATTAATATCATTGGATCTAGGATGTTGATAGGTTTGAAATGACCTAATCCATAATATTAGATGGATGATATTAATGATAGTGTGAGTTGATTATCTTTTGTGAATTTTATTCTTCTTCCTCCATTTCATTAATATCATTGGATCTAGGATGGTGATAGGTTTGAAAGAACCAAATCTATAATATTAGATGAATGATATTAATGATAGTGTGAGTTGATTATCTTTATGCATTTTATCTTCTTCTTCTCCCTTTTTTCTTTTGATCGATGAAAGTCTTAATACTTTGAGAATTCTTATGGATTCTTAGTAAAGACTAGATCGTTACCTATTTTCTTTTCGTGCGGTATTGCTTTCGGAAGGCGATCTACATATCGTTCTTCTCGCATACATTAGCACATAAAGTTTTGACCGGCCTCGTTGTAGGGTGATTTCTACATAAATCACTTGGCGATCTGCTTAACATAGCGCAATATTTCGTGTCCCGAATAAAAAAGATCAAATATGGAAGAGAATTGTATGCGGTTGATTTAAGACTTGTGGAGGTTTTTATCGTGTAGTCGCTATGATTTTATCAAGCTTCTGATAAACCCCATTGAATTTAAATCCGAGTACATCATTCACTCACCATAGATCTTCCTACTAACTTTGATAACATACTTGACAAGTTTCAAGATGGTTATCTTTAACACTTAACAACTAACTTTAATTTCCGCACCTTTACTATACCGCTCTTTATATTACCGCTCTTTATATTTCTTGCTTTATCGCTTTACTTTATCATTTCATCATATTTACTTTCCGTCATTTTCTCTTTGTCCACTTGGACATATGTTTATGCTTCTGTTATTTTTCTTTTGTCCACTTGGACCATACTTTATTTTTTCGCTAAAACACTAATAAATAATCAAAATCTAAAAAATACATAAGGTTCTCTTTGGAATATCGGTTACTATCCCTAGCACTTTGGAGATTCGGACTTATGGACCTAGTACCTTTGGACTCATTCTATTACTATCCTGTGATTGTTCTGTCTGTCTGGCATTGTTCTGTTGTATGTTTATGTGTGCAGGTATTTCCTTGAAAGCCCTTGATGGTTAATTCCAAGGCATAAGGATTTTACCCGAAAACAGTCGTTACTCTGCCCGATTTTCGTCGGAATCTTAATGTGCTTAATGCAAAGTGGTTCTAAGACAATAAGTTCATCTGGATCCCCAAGTGTTAATGTGTTGGTATTGATAAATCCAAAGGATGGGAAAACTACCTTGGCTCTTAATGTCAAGTGTTGGATTTTTATTCGGTTAGACCGTTTCTTTCCTTAGCTTTTATTTTATGCACTAGGTTAGCCTCTTCATCTCCTCCCATTCTTAAATTTTCAAAATCTTCTCCCTTTTTCAAAAACCTTCTTATGTTTGCAATCTTTTCAAAACCTTTTCTCTTAAAATATCTTTTGCCCTTAGTGGCCTTTTTCTTCAAAAAGTTTAGACACCGTTAATTGTCGAAACGAGTGGTTATACCCCACGATTTTGAAATTGATTGATAATAACGAGATCTTTTCCGCGTGAGAGAGCTAGTGGCATACTCGTTGATTTTATCCGAGTTGGAGCCCTTCTTTCATTTGCGATGCAAAGAACTTGTTTGTTCTCATGCTCAAGATCAATGGCTGAGTATTTCTCTCTAACGACAACAAAGTGTTTATTCGTTTTAAAAAACGTTTTTCCCAAAAGCGGAACTACATTAGCTCTGATTTCTCCATTGCACCGAGGAGGTATGTAGGCCCAAAGCTAAACGCTTTGCCGAGCTTATTTTAAAAATAAAACAAACCCTTTTTAGCACACACACACACAGATTTTCAAAAAGGTTCCCGTGGAGTACCACGGATATGAGGGGTGCTTTAAACCTTCCCCTCATATAATCAACACCCGAACCTGAGTTCTCTTTCTTGTTTTAAAAAAACAAAACTTTGGGTTTTACGTTCTTTTCCCTTTTCCTTTGAAAAAATAAAGCGCGGTGGCGATTTCAAAAAGGAATATTGATTCGAGCCAATCCCATGGCTTCGATATCAGATTTTCCCCGCTACAGAAAAATGGCGACTTCACTGGGGATCCAGTTTTAAGTGTGTTAAGCCTATTTTTGTTTATCTGTGTGTTTTTATTTGTGTATATTATTGTGTGCTTTGTATGTTTATTTTCTTTTTTCTTTTTTGGTGCTCGATGGTTCCTCTGTGATGAGATAAAGTTCTAACCCGAACTTTGGTGAGTAACTTGAGATAGGAGGTGGTAAGACCAATAGTCGCATGTCAGGAGCAATCCTTACCATGAGCGTCATATGGTGGAACCCCAATCAGTGGAGGCCTCATGGAAGGTAGTAGAGGTTGTTACGAATCATCGTGATAACGCTATTACTTTCAATAGTGAGTGTCCGTAGAAGCTGAATGGCCTAGAACCTTTTTAACCAATCTAAGCCTTTTTAGGATGTAGTGCAGAAACAAGATCAAGTACCAATTTGAGCTTGTTGTCATGCGATACTACGCTCAGACGAGGTCTTTTTAGGCATATTATTGGTGCCCATGAGCAATTGTGTGTGCCGGTAATATCCGATAGAAGATTGAAAACTCTGGGAACCTTTGTAGAACCCGATTGGCAGGTACAAACTTCCCTAGATCACGCCTTGTGGGATGGGTAGACCCATGGCTCCATGCTCGTGACGTCGAACCTTTGAACCTGTGAACTATGATCTTATGTGACCTTGCGTGCTCTTGATTGTGGTTGGTGCATAAACCATGCATTCATGCATCCATGAAAACTTTTTTTTCTTTTGATTTTCAAGGAACTTAGAGGTCTTTCCTTGTAAACATCATAAGTTTCATCAAACTCAATGGATCTTGGGTGTTGATGGGGTGAAAACTCGAATCCACCAAAATGGATGATTGATTTTGATGATAGCTTAATCAAAACTTTAGTCCAATGTTTGAGTGTTTACAAGTTAATATCTTAAGTTCCTTGAAACTCAAATAATAACAAATTAAAATAAAAAAAAAACAAATTACTGCATTGCATGCATCATTCTACATTTGGTCCTGCTTTCTAAAGAAATTCTCCAGAGCCTTATTTCCTTTCTCCTGATATCAGTACAACACTCTTACTAAGAAGAAATGGGAAGCATCAAACAAGAGATTCTTGAGCTCCTCGAAGAGGTGGTTACTCTGAAGGCTAGTATGGAGCATCTGACTGCTCTGGTCGAGGCTCTAGTTGCTGCCCAAGTCAATCCTCCTATGATGGAAGAAAGGATGGCAAAGGTCTTTCTTGAAACTCTGAACTCGTTCTTTCCCAAGGGGACAATAGTCAGTACACCTGCTGACTTCCACAGAGAGGTGGATATGAAAGCGCTTCTAGAAAAGGATGTCCGAAAGGAATGTTTGTTTGAAGAAGGTAACTCAGCTGGTAGTGTGAAGAAGTTTGGTAATGACTTTTCAAAGAAGATAATCAGGGGAGGAAACAATCATCATCAACATCAGAATGTTTCCTATGTCATTCCTGTATCCAATTCAGTTCATGCAATCCCAGATTATCAGCAGAGCACTCGTCAACAAGATTCTCCACCGAACGAGCAAAATCAACCTCAAAAGGGGAATTTTGATGCTATCCCCATGACTTACGCAGAATTGTTCCCTGCTCTAGTTCATAAGAATTTGGTTCAGACAAGGTCACCACCTCCAATTCCCGAGAAGATCCCTTGGTGGTACAATGCTAACGTCACTTGTGCTTTTCATCAGAATGCTCCTGGACATGACTTAGAGAATTGTTGGCCTCTAAAAAATGAAGTTCAAAGATTAGTCCATGCTGGTATTTTGACTTTCCAAGATGTTGGTTATGATGTTCAAGCCAATGCTTTGCCAAAGCATGATTGAGTCACTATTGATGATAGCCTGAAGTTCAAAAGATGTTTCGTTCAGCATATGCCCAGATGGAGAGAGTTTTTCTCAGTTTTTAGTATTCTTATTGATTTCCATTTGTAATATTTCTTGTTTTTCAATGCATTGTTTGCATGTAGAAACTTGTTTATTTTTGAATGTTAATGCTAACACAATAATAATGTTTGTCTTGAAGTAATTCATTCGTTTCACTCATGTTTATTTGTTTTTTATTCATTATGATACCAATTGCTTTTGCCAAACTCTTGCTTATGCAAAGATTGGAGGGAGGATGATGATCTGAAAATGCAAAATTTCTGGTTGTATGCTTTTGAATAAGACCCTGCTGATGATGTACAGGCATTGTTTCAAATTCCCAAACACCGGAGATATAAGGAAGATAATCCCTTGTTAACCCCTTTGAGCCTTGAAGTAGGAGTTTCTTTTGTAAATGAAAAAACCCTAATTTTTAACCTGGGGCAGGGTTAGTGTTCAGTTGATTTGACCGAGTGTTCAGATTTCAAAAAGGATTGTGCATCCAAGGGTCGAATACGTCATATCCACATCAAAGGATGGATCATGGAAAACCACAATGGTTGTTCCCCGCGCATCAAAAGGCTGGAAAATGTGAAACCACAATGGTTATCCTTCATCCGCCAAAGAATGAGGCAGTCACAACCCTCTCAACAAGTCAAGACAAAGTCAATGTCACACGATTTGTTCAAATCAAAAGAATAAAAAGGAAAGAAAAAAGAAAGAAGAAAAAGCTCGCTAAGTCAAAAACTTGAAAACAAGTGACTTAGGCAAAAGTTAGAGCATCCCGCTGGACGACCAATTCAAAAGAATCAGTCCAGGCAAAAGTTACGGAAAATAAAAAAAAAAAGAGAAAAGAGTGAAAAGTGAAAAGAAAGGACTACAAAGCAAAAGTCCTCAAAAATGAACAAATCTGTGTGAATACAAAAATGAAGACAAAAGAGGTGACTGCTACTCCCAAGAAAGTTTCATTGGATCTTTAATGGCACAAAATCCTTTTGAGAGATGAATACTCATGTTGAATTAACTGAACATAGGACTGGAGAACATCACGAAGTTGGGGTGGGCTAAATAAACTTTGAGCCTAAAAAATCTTTTTTTTCTGAAAACCGTGAACCAGGCCACGTTACAACCCTCAAAAGTCCTAATTGTAGCAGGGTTTATTTCGAAAGCATACTTAAACAAGAAAGCGTTCCTGACTCCTATCGGTTATGCTGAAAACTTGTGTTGGTATCATATGCATACAAAAATCAATGTCATCTCTTAACTAGTGATTCATTCACAAGGTTTTGTGACATCTTTTCAATAAAACTTCAAGACTTACATAATTGTTGCATTTTCATTATCATTTTCAGAATAAACATTTTTCTGCTTGTAAACATTTGTTTGACATCCAGGAAGTTTACATCTGATTATCAGTAGAAAACTAAAACATTGCCAGGGGCATGTTGTTTTCCCAGTATAATGCTTTTGCAAGTTTGATTACCATCATGGGGCAAATCTCGAATACTTTGTCAAGTAAAAGAATGTGCCAAGTTTAGTCAATCTGGGGCAGCTACGTCGAGATTTGACAAATCTCTCCAAGAATCTGTTGATCTGGGGCAGATTATTCCAAGTCTTCATGATGCCAAGGATCCCTATGAACCTTTTTGAGGTAGTTTCCTTTCATAGACTATGTAGTCTGGGGCAAGTTGTGAATCAGAAGTTACCTTGATCACCTCATTAGCTTGAAGTACAAAGGTCGTTGCCATGACCAATCCAGAGTATGTCACTCTCTACCAAAAAGTTTTGAGACAACGGTTGACTGTTGGGTTTTCTTTCTCACCTTGTGTTGAGTTTTGAACTAAAATCCCCCGCATGTTAACTTGTTTACTTTGATGTTAACTTCTTAGTTCCTCTGCAAGTTCGGAATGGTGATTTTCTCCAAAGAAATTTTCTCTGATTTCCCATAATAGAGCTTGATGTGTTGTCCAATCTTTTTGATAAGAAGAAGATGATCTGTAAATTCCTCACAGAGATTGATTAATCCCCAGTTGAGTTTATTCCTCAAGGGGCAAAGCTTTGTTTGACCGTTTCTATCCAATTTGTTCTTGGAGTTGAACTTTGGTCTCTTGCAATACTATTTTGAACCTCTCTAGGCTGGGAAACCTAGATTGAGAAGGCATTTATTTTGCACCTCTTGAGGATTATGCTTTCCTCTATAATGGAGAACTTGTTTGTGATTGATGTTCCTATCAGATATTGAAAGATTTATTTTCCAGCAGTGATGTTATTGCACTCCCTTGGAATTTGTGCTTGAAAGCAAGGGGCAGGTTTTGACTTTGAGCAACTTGTGTTATCCCCATCATGTTTTGGTTGACAACAAATTGAAGCCTCTTTATTTGAGCAAGTTTGTGCGTCTCCACATATCAATCTTATCTTCAAATCAAGTGATAATCTCTCATACTTTATGAATTTCTTGAGTCCAAATGGAAGAAGCTCAATGAATGGCAATCTTCTTCATGAAGACAGTTCGTTTAAGAATTCTACTTTTAAGGTCAGCAAATGGTAGTCTCCTCCATTAGAAGACAGTTTGCTCACTTTTTCCTACGATGGGTCAACGAATGGCAGTCTCTTTCAGCAGAAGACAGTTTGTTCCGCTTGAGGATTTCTCGACAGGGTCAGCAAATGGCAGTCTCTTTCAGCAGAAGACAGTTTGTTCCCTTTGAGATAACGGATGGCAGTCTTCTTCATGAAGACAGTTCGTTTAAGAATTCTAATTTTAAAGTCAGCAAATGGCAGTCTCCTCCATTAGAAGACAGTTTGCTCACTTTTTCCTAAGATGGGTCAACGAATGGCAGTCTCTTTCAGCAGAAGACAGTTCGTTCCGCTTAAGGATTTCTCGACAGGGTCGGCAAATGGCAGTCTCTTTCAGCAGAAGACAGTTCGTTCCCTTTGAGATAACGGATGGCAGTCTTCTTCATGAAGACAGTTCGTTTAAGAATTCTTATTTTAAAGTCAGCAAATGGCAGTCTCCTCCATTAGAAGACAGTTTGCTCACTTTTTCCTAAGATGGGTCAATGAATGGCAGTCTCTTTCAGCTGAAGACAGTTCGTTCCGCTTAAGGATTTCTCGACAAGGTCGGCAAATGGCAGTCTCTTTCAGCAGAAGACAGTTTGTTCCCTTTGAGATAACGGATGGCAGTCTTCTTCATGAAGACAGTTCGTTTAAGAATTCTTATTTTAAAGTCAGCAAATGGCAGTCTCCTCCATTAGAAGACAATTTGCTCACTTTTTCCTAAGATGGGTCAACGAATGGCAGTCTCTTTCAGCAGAAGACAGTTCATTCCGCTTAAGGATTTCTCGACAGGGTCGGCAAATGGCAGTCTCTTTCAGCAGAAGACAGTTTGTTCCCTTTGAGATAACGAATGGCAGCCTTCTTCACGAAGACAGTTCGTTTTGCTTAAAGATTCCTCAGCAAAGTCAGCAAATGGTAAGTCGCTTCAGTGTAAGTGACAGTTTGCATCCAGTTCCTTTTCTCAAGCCATGTCCTTGATTAAAGAAGAAGTTGATCCCTATTCTCAGCGGCAACTCATTGTTCTCAGCAGCTTATCGTCAACCATTGAGGCGGTAATTCAATTTTCTTCTACCTTCAACTATTGAGTTGGTAGCTTATCGTCAACCATTGAGGCGGTAATTCGATCTTCTTCTACCTTCAACCATTGAGTTGGTAGCTTATCGTCAACTATTGAGACGGTGATTCGATTTTCTTCTACCTTCAACTATTGAGTAAGAGGATGGTCCACGAATTAAAATCTTATCGTCAGTGGTACGGCGGTACATCTCTTCATATAATCAGTGGTACGATGGTGTGTTTTCTGTTGACGGAAGATTGGAATTCTGATTCAGGATGCGTACTTTCTCATCCCTAGTGAAAGAGGATACCCCATTTTCTCACCTCCAGCGAAAGGTGATGCTTTAACCTCTCTGGTGCGAAATGTTTTCCCCAGAAAAGTTTCTTTTCCCACCAAAGTTTCGTCTCTCCAACAAAGTCTTGCCTTCCCCAGTGGATTTATGCCAGCAAGACATTTGTTTTCCCCAGTGGATTTATGCCAGCAAGACATTTGTTTTCCCCAGCGGAGTTATAGCAAGACATTTGTTTTCCCCAGTGGAGTTCCTTTTACTCCCCAATGTTGTCATGTTTCATCATCATCATAGGCATTCATTAACATTGCATTGCATCTTAGGATCAAAAATTGTGTTTTATATATTTAAGTCTCTTCGATCTTGTCAAAACGAAGATTTCCAATCATCGTATCTCCAAAATCGAAGAAAATTAAATAGGGGCATCTGTCATACCCCAATTTTTGACCCTAAGATCCTATATCATTCATATCCCAATCATTAATCAAGAGCTTCACTTGGAAGTTTTGTTTGTGGTGTTGCACTCACCTCATCAATAAGAGGGACCATCAATCACCAATGATTGTTTATCTTGTATGCATACTGTACTAACCCAAATACCAAAAATATTGCTTTGTTTCTTTGTAGGCTTTTGTTTTGTAGGTACCAAGCCAAGACATGCAATAAACAAGGCATTTTTCACATTTTGGACTGATGAAATCGATTTCCCTACTGGGTAAATCGATTTCCCTGCAGCAATCTTCAACAAAATCACATTCTGGACATCATGAAATCGATTTCCCTCCTGGGTAAATCGATTTCCTTTGCTTGCTCTTCCAGAGTCGGTTTACCCTTCTGGAGATCATGGACAGTTCATCTTCTTCTTCTTCTTCAGATTCTGATTCTTCAGGATCTTCTTCTCTAGCCTGAAAAGCGTTAGTGCATTTTTTAATATTAGATTTTAATGCAATAGACTTACCTTTCTTCTGAGGCTCGTTTGCATCCAGCTCTATTTCATGGCTTCTCAAGGCACTGATAAGCTCTTCCAAAGAAACTTCATTCATATTCTTGGCAATCTTGAATGCAGTCACCATTGGACCCCATCTTCTGGGTAAGCTTCTGATAATTTTCTTTACATGATCAGCCTCGGTGTAGCCATTATCCAGAACTCTTAATCCAGCAGTTAGAGTTTGAAATCTTGAAAACATCTTCTCAATGTCTTCATCTTCCTCCATCTTGAAGGCTTCATATTTCTGGATTAGAGCAAGAGCTTTAGTCTCCTTGTGTCATACCCCAATTTTTGACCCTAAGATCCTATATCATTCATATCCCAATCATTAATCAAGAGCTTCACTTGGAAGTTTTGTTTGTGGTGTTGCACTCACCTCATCAATAAGATGGACCATCAATCACCAATGATTGTTTATCTTGTATGCATACTGTACTAACCCAAATACCAAAAATATTGCTTTGTTTCTTTGTAGGCTTTTGTTTTGTAGGTACCAAGCCAAGACATGCAATAAACAAGGCATTTTTCACATTTTGGACTGATGAAATCGATTTCCCTACTGGGTAAATCGATTTCCCTGCAGCAATCTTCAACAAAATCACATTCTGGACATCATGAAATCGATTTCCCTCCTGGGTAAATCGATTTCCCTAGTGTATTTTGCGCCAAATTCTCTTCTGGAACAGAGTGAAATCGATTTCACTCTTGGGGAAATCGATTTCCTTAAGGCGAAATTCAAAAAATATAAGGAAGGAAGCTTGACATCATTTTGGCACCTTTTTATTTGATCATTGTACCAATTTTCCACCTCATCAAAATAATTCTCTTCATTAAACCCACTTAAACCCCATTTTACCACTTTTTACCATTTAATTGCCACTTTAATCACCAATTAAACACAAGCTAATTACCAAATGCAAAAAGACCAAACTACCACTACTCTTGCTCTCATCCTATAAATAGAGCCCACTACTCTCTCATTTCTCAAGCTTTTGAGAGCCAAAAAACCTCTTGCAATTTCTCTCCTCATTCCTACCAAATTCACCAAAGCTCTTCATTCTTTCAAAAAGTTTGTGAGTTACATCTTGAACCTCACAAACTTTGAGCTAAACCACCATCCATTTCACTTTTTTTTCTTCAATTGTTGAGAGATCAAGATTTGTGTTGGTGATTCTTGAAGTAGATCCAAGTTTTGTTCAAGATTTGGTAAATTTTCTTCATCCTTTTTGTATATCATGATGTAGATCTTTGTTGCTTGTGTGTGATGCATCTTTGATGCTATTGATCGGCCACCAATTTCATCTTGTTTCTATGTTCTAATCAATGGAAAAACATTTCATCCGGTGGTATTTTAAGTCAATTTAGTCTGGTTATTATTAGTTTTTGCTTAGTTTTATGTTTGAGTTTGTTGTGTGATCTTTGCTAGTTTTTATTGTTTTTCCTCTTGCTTTTGATCTTGTACTGGTAGTGTTTAAGTATTACAGGAACAGGGCATATTTCAAGTCAAGGAAAGGTGATTTTTGGCAAGCCAGAGGTCTGACACGGCCACCCGTGTCACGTGACACGGCCACCCGTGTCACACTGGCTGAAGGGAGACATTGAAAAAGCTTGGAAGCATCAAGTCAGGGGTCTGACACGGCCACCCGTGTCCCATGACATGGCCGTGTCAGACATGCTGAAGAGGAAAAAGTTGAGAATCTTGGAACCAACAAGTCAGGGGTCTGACACGGCCACCCGTGTCCCATGACACGGCCGTGTCAGACATGTGCGCTAAAAAACTCTGATTTTTAACTTATGTACTCGGTCACTCAAGGAAGGGCAGGATAGACTTTTTGGATTAGAATATTTGCTGTGAGGTATTTAGTCACTGTTTGGGAAGAGGGAGGAGGACTTTTGACGGTCGGAGAACGTGAAAATAGAGATTGAGAGCACTAGGGCTTGGAGCGAAGAAATCTTCAAGAGCATCCGCGATTGAAGATCAACCCCGACTCAACCAATTGTAATGCTTTCATCTTTAATCATTGTTATCTTGATAATTGCCATGAGTAACTAAACTCTAAACTTCTTAGGATTGATGTCCCTGAATCATGTGATGTAATGACTCTAATTTACCGTTAATTTGCGGATTATCTTTATGAAATTCAGTTTATGATTAAAAGTTCTTATTGCTTCTTTATATTGGAAAACATATGTGATGATATACGGTTAAGGTTTTGTTGGAAAACTACCTCAACGCTTTTTTAATCATAACGTTATAACTATGAATCACTTAGGAATAAGGATTAATGTGCAGCGACCTAATTATCCGGGCTATGTTCTTTTTAGAATCTTGAGGTAAAACTATCTTGTTAAGGAATTGAAAGAGGGGTTTTAATCTCAAGAAGTTTTCACTAAGGAATTAGGGAAAATCAATGTCTGGTGTCGGTATTGAGAATTTCTAAAGTTAATCTGTTAAGTGGTGATTATTTCATTGCAGAGCGATTCATACATCAGTCCTGACTTGTGTCCCCATATTTTCATTGAATCAAACTATTTTAACTTTTACGCTTTGCATAAGTTGTTATTTAAATTAAACATAAAAACCAAATACCCCGATGACTTTTTATTCAATTGCACTGTTCTGAAACATATAATTCCTACGCAGTCCGCGAGTTCGATACTTGGGAATTTACTCTCGTATTACTACATCGGTAAACAAATAGTACACTTGCTATTTTACCGGTCAAGTTTTTGGCGCCGTTGCCGGGGACTGCCAAATTATAAGTTTAAGAATAGTTCAATTGAATTTTTGTTGCTTTGCAACTAAAATTATTTTTCTGTTATTTCATTTGCTTATAACTAACAATCATCTAATCTTTGTATGCGAGGTAAGGCCTCAGCAGAATTTATTTTTGACGCAGAGCCAGAACGATCATTGCGAGCGAGACTTCGAAAAGCAAAGCAAGAACGACTGGAAGCGTTGGAAGAAAATCTGGAAGCTTCTGAATCTGATAATGAGGAAATCCTCTCCATTCATTTTGAGCATTCAGATTCGGAGGCAGAAACAATGGCAGCTCCCGTAGAAAGGCTGTTAGGTGATTACGGTGGAGCGAATGCACCAGCTGGCCGGATGACAATTGTGAATCAACCGGTGGATGTTGCTCACTTTCAGTTACATCCAGCAACTATTAGACAGCTGGAGAAGAAACCATTTTCGGGAAGGATAAATGAAGATGCTAATAAGCATTTACAAAGGTTTCTCACCATGACAACTTCTCTAAAGATAGAAGGACACTCTGAAGAAGCAAAGAAGTTGGTTATGTTTCCGTTCACATTAGCGGATGACGCTGAAGAGTGGTTCTACTCATTGCCTGCTGGGAGTATTACCACATGGCAACAAATGGAGTCTACCTTTCTGAATGAGTATTTCCCTGCTGCTGTTTATATCCGTAAGAGATATGATATTGTTAACTTTAAACCGAAGGAAGGAGAATCACTCGGAGATGCGTATAAGAGATTCAAGAGGTTATTGGTGGCATGCCCAACTCACAACATGGATGTCACTGAACAAATGCAGAATTTTCTGAATGGTCTTAAAATGAAGACTAAGCAGTTGATTGACACAGCAGCTGGTGGCTCATCCAACTTTGCAACAGCCACTGGTGTTAAAAAAATCATAGAAGCTATTGCGGCCAATGAACACTTGGAGTTATATGACCGTAGTGTTAGTCAACCTGAAGGATTTGTGGATATGAAACTGTCAACACAAGTTGTGAAAATAGAAGATCAGGTAGCTGCTGAAGTTGAGCGGAGATTGAAATAGATGGGGCTTGAAAAACAAACAGTAGCACAAGTTCAACCGGCTCAAGCAAGTCAACCGGTAGGGTGTGAAATCTGTGGAGGACCTCATTTTACTGTTCAGTGTGTTGCTACAGCTCAACAAGTGGAGGAAATAAACTTCTTGAAACAAAACAACCCCTACTCTAATACCTACAATCCGGGGTGGAAAAATCATCCGAATTTTTCGTGGAAGGACCAATCAGGGAGTGCTCCTAAACAAGGGGTGCTTCCATATCAAGGTCAACAATCGCAGCAGCAGTATAGACCTCCTCAACAACATTATCAACAACCTCAGCAACAAGCTCCCAGGAAAGCAGATTGGGAGATTGCCATCGAAAAAATGGCAGCTCAAAGCTCTCAGTTTCAGGAAGAAACGAGGAGTAATTTCCGGAATACGGGTTCTTCCATTAAAAATCTGGAAATTTAGATGAGTCAAATAGCACAGCAACTAGCAAACACTCAACAGTCGGGCGCTTTGCCAAGTGCCACATTTACCAATCCTAAAGATCATAATAATGTAAGTGCTATTGTTACTAGGAGCGGTAAAGGGAAAGGTGTAGTTGAAAATAATGAAGAGGAAGAGGACCCATTGTTGGAGGTAGACTTAGAGATAAGAGAAAATGAGCCAGAAGCTGAGGAAGTGGTGGTGATGGAACCGACTCCGAAAGAGAAGGTGGTTGAACAAAAACAGAAGCCGGCAGTAAAACTCCCTTTTCCAGTAAGGAACAAGAAAAAAGGACAACATGAGAAGAATTTTGAAAAATTCTTGGAGATGTTCAAGAAGCTGGAGATTAATATCCCATTCTTGGAGGCATTAGAACAAATGCCTACTTATGCAAAATTTATGAAAGACATCATCTCCAAGAAAAGAACCATCGATCATGACCCGATTATTCTAACCGAAACGTGTAGTGCTATTTTGCAGGGTATGAAGATTCCGGTGAAGAAGAAAGATCGAGGTTCCGTAACTATACCTTGTACAATTGGGGATAGGTCATTCAAGAAAGCTCTAATTGATTTGGGAGCAAGTGTGAGCCTTATGCCTTTATCTATCTACAAGAGATTGGGGATAGGTAATGTACAAGATACAAGAATGACACTCCAGTTTGCTGACCATTCTGTTAAAAGACCTTATTGAATAGTGGAAGACGTGCTGGTGAAGATTGATAAATTTGTGTTCCCAGTGGATTTTGTAATTTTAGAGATGCTAGAAGATGAGGAGATCCCTATTATTCTAGGAAGGCCATTTTTAGAGACAGGGCGATGTTTGATAGACATTGAAGAAGGCACTATGACTCTGAAAGTTTATGATGAAGAGCTGAAAATTGATGTACGCAACACCATGAAGTACAAGGATGATATAGCAACTAGTCAACACATTGAGGTAATTGATCAAATCTGTACTAATGAGAATTCTTTGCAGCTACAACAATTACCTTTGGAAAGAGTGTTGAGCTCGTCCGTGTGCAATAAAGAGGAAGCCGTTGATGAAGAAGAAGTGGGAGTTGTGGCTATGATGGAGACAAGTCCCATAGTAAAAAGTTTTAGACAAAACCGGTGGGAGGATCTCAGACAACCTTTGGTTGAAGAAAAAAAAGAGGAACCTAAGAAGGGTGCTGAATTGAAACAACTCCCGGAGAATTTAAAATATGTTTTCCTTGATACTGAAAGTAGGTGTCCTGCCATCATAAACTCACACCTTGAACGGGTGCAGGAACGTAAGCTGGTAGAAGTGTTAAAGAAACATAAAAGTGCCATGGGATGGTCTATTGAAGATTTAAAAGGGATCAGTCCTACAATGTGCATGCACAAAATCCTCATGGAAGATGGTCACAAACCAGTGGTCCAACCTCAGAGGCGTCTGAATCCAGCCATGAAAGAGGTTGTGAGAAAAGACGTTGTTAAACTCTTAGATGCTGGGATGATTTACCCAATATCTGATAGTGCTTGGGTGAGTCCGGTTCATGTTGTGCCCAAGAAGGGAGGGACAACCGTAATAAAAAATGAGAAGAATGAGTTGATTCCTACAAGGACTGTTACAGGGTGGAGAGTATGCATTGACTATAGGAGACTGAATCTAGCAACCCGAAAAGATCACTTCCCGCTACCTTTTATTGATCAAATGTTGGAAAGGTTGGCGGGACATGATTACTATTGCTTTCTAGACGGATACTCTGGATACAACCAGATTGCAGTTGCACCAGAAGACCAAGAAAAGACTGCGTTTACATGTCCCTTTGGTGTTTTTGCCTACAGAAGGATGCCATTCGGGCTATGTAACGCTCCGGCCACTTTTCAAAGATGTATGCAAGCGATCTTTGGTGATATGCTTGAAAAACACATGGAGGTCTTCATGGATGACTTCTCAGTCTTTGGTAAGTCATTTGATAATTGCTTAACTAACCTTGCTCTTGTTCTAGAAAGATGTCAACAGACCAATTTGATCTTGAATTGGGAGAAGTGCCATTTTATGGTCCGTGAAGGCATAGTCCTTGGACACAAGATTTCCTACAAAGGAATCGAGGTGGACCAAGCAAAAGTTGAAGTCATCTCAAAATTGCCACCTCCGATGAATGAAAAAGGTATCAGAAGTTTCTTAGGACATGCGGGATTTTACCGTAGGTTCATAAGAGATTTTTCAAAAATTGCAAAACCTTTAACCACTCTTTTGGTTAAGGATAAAAATTTCACTTTTGATGCTGAATGTGCGGTGGCTTTTGAGACAATTAAGAAGAAGTTAGTCTCGGCACCCATTGTTGTAGCCCCTGATTGGTCTCTACCTTTTGAGATCATGTGTGACGCGAGTGATATTGCTGTAGGGGCGGTTTTAGGACAGCGAAGAGAGAAACTACTTCATGTTATATATTATGCGAGTCATGTTTTGAACCCTGCACAGATAAATTATGCAACTACCGAGAAGGAGTTGTTAGCTGTTGTTTATGCCTTTGATAAATTCAGGCAATATCTGTTGGGGTCTAGAGTCATTGTTTATACTGACCACTCTGCTTTGAAGTATCTTTTTGCCAAACAGGACTCTAAGCCAAGACTTTTGCGGTGGATTTTACTCCTTCAGGAGTTTGATGTTGAAATTCGAGATAAGAAGGGGTGTGAGAACACTGTAGCTGACCACTTATCTCGAATGACACCAATAGACGAGACAGAAGAAAAACGCCCGATCAAGGATGAGTTTGCTGACGAACACATCCTGGCAGTGACGGGTGTACCTTGGTTTGCAGATTATGCCAATTATATTGTCGGTGGTATCATCCCTGACGATTTTGACTCTAACCAAAGGAAAAAGTTTGTTCATGATTGCAGGTTTTATCTATGGGACGATCCGTTCCTATACAAAAGAGGAGTCGATGGTTTGATCAGAAGATGTGTACCTGAAATTGAGCAGGAAGAAGTGTTGAAGGCATGTCATGCTTCTGATTATGGGGGACATTTTAGTGGTGATCGAACAGCGGCGAAGATTCTACAATCAGGTCTATATTGGTCCACTATGTTTAAGAATGCTCAAGAGTTTGTGAGGCATTGTGATAAGTGCCAAAGGACAGGAAACATATCCAAAAGAAACCAGATGCCTCAGAACTCGATGTTGGAAGTAGAGTTGTTCGATGTTTGGGGCATAGACTTCATGGGACCATTTCCACCTTCATTTGGAAAGAATTATATTCTAGTAGCGGTGGATTATGTATCCAAATGGGTCGAAGCGGTTGCTCTACCTTCAAATGATGCTAAGGTGGTGGTGAAATTCTTGAAAGAAAACATTTTTGCTAGATTTGGAGTACCGAGAGCTCTAATAAGTGATGAAGGAACGCATTTCCTGAATCATCTTATGGAACGACTACTCCAGAAATACAATGTGAAACACAAGATAGCCACAGCGTATCATCCTCAAACTAGTGGGCAGGTTGAAGTTTCGAATCGACAACTAAAACAAATTCTTGAAAAGACGGTGAATTCCTCTCGGAAGGATTGGGCAATAAAGCTGGATGATGCACTGTGGGCATACAGGACCGCTTTCAAAACACCAATTGGTATGTCACCATATCAACTTGTGTATGGGAAAGCATGTCATTTGCCTTTGGAGTTAGAACATAAGGCTTTCTGGGCATCAAAGTTTCTCAATATGGATCTATCTAAAGCTGCAAGTTCTAGGCTTCTTCAACTTCATGAGTTAGAAGAATTCCGCAACCAAGCTTATGAGAATGCTAAGATCTACAAAGAGAAAACGAAAAGGTGGCATGATGGGAAGATCCAGCATAAGGAGTTCTGGGAAGGACAGCTGGTTCTCTTATACAATTCAAGGCTCAGACTTTTCCCAGGAAAGTTGAAATCAAAGTGGTCGGGGCCGTTTATGGTTCACAAAGTTTTTCCTCATGGAGCTATAGAGATAAAAAATGAAGCAAATGGGGATATTTTCAAAGTGAATGGGCACCGGCTCAAACCATATTACCAAGGTCAACCAGGCGGAAGGATTGAAGTTGTTCGTTTCGAAGGATAAAATGAACAACCGTCGAGCCATGCGACGTTAAACGAAGCGCTTCGTGGGAGGCAACCCACGGGATTTATTTTTAACAATTTTATGTGTTTTTCTTTACTTTATTACCCAGGAAAAAGCAAGGAGTTTCATGGAGCAAGAAGCGGGTTGAAAAATTCAATTTTGGAAGAACCAGGGGTGTGACACGGGCACCCGTGTCAAGTGACACGGCCGTGTCACAAGCCCTGGTGAAGAGGGTTAAAATAAAGATTGATGGTGAAAAAACAGAGCTGTGACACGGGCACCCGTGTCATGTGACACGGCCGTGTCACAGGCCCTGGGAAAGAGAGTTGGAAAAGTAGGATTTGGGAAAAACAGAGTTGTGACACGGGCACCCGTGTCATGTGACACGGCCGTGTCACAAGCCCTGAAAGATTTTTTTCCAAAAAGCCAAATTTTCAAGAACCAGTGGCCTGACACGGGCACCCGTGTCGTGGGACACGGCCGTGTCAGGCTAGAACGCAGATTTTTCCTTCAAATTTCGTTTTGCATTTGGTGGGCCCCATTAATTTTAAAATTCCACCTTTCAAACCACCCAATTACACATCAGATTTTACTCTCTTTCTCCACTTTCATTCTCTTTCTCTCTCACTTTTCTTTCATCTTCTTCATCTAAAACCCTAGCCTCCATTAAAACCCAAATACAAAACCTTCAAGTTCTCCCTCAAATCTTCATCTTTTTGCAATCCGTCTTCACAAAAGTTCATCCTCTCATCATCCAAATCACTAATCTCTAATTTATTTTTGCTTTCACCGTAGGTTTTCGTTTTTGAATTTTTTTCGTAGGTTGCAAGGATGCCTCCTAGGAAAGCTGTACCAAAAAGGGATACTGCTGGGACATCAAGACCCGCACAAAGAGCGCGAAGAGAGGGGAACAACCATGGAATCACTTTCCAGTTGGACACTCAAAGAGAGAAGTATAATGCTCTTCTTCGTAGGAAGATTTTGCCGACAAGGTATGTTTGCGACGTAACTACTGAAAGTTTAGGCATAAGAACTGAGATTCATCGTATGTTCCATGCTTTAGGTTTATTAAGATTGATTCAGTTTGAGGCTCCTACGTTTGAACGACTAACATATGAATTTCTGAGCACTCTTAAATTTGAGATGAAATTGAGAACGAACAGGTTTGAGCCCGAGCATTACGGGACGCTCACATTTCGTATGTTTGACATTGATCACGAGTTGAGCTTGGATGATTTTGGGCAGGCATTAAGAATACCAAGTTCAGGTGCGGGGCGAGCACCGAACTCTTTTAACCCCGAAACATTCTGGATAGCTATAACAGGTAGAGAGTCGTATTGTCCTAAAGGGGCAAAAGCAACGAGCATCCAAAACCCGTGCTTCCGCTATGCCCAGAAGGCTCTGGCATACACGCTCTTTGGTAGAGGAGATAGCCCGGGTGTAGCTTCCATTCGGGAGTTATATTTCTTATACTGTATGGTTGAACAAACTCCGCCAAATGCGGCCGCCTTCATAGCAGATCATTTGAAGAAGGTGAGTAGGGCTAAAACAGGTGATATTTCTGTTGGTGGCATTGTTACCGCTTTAGCGGACGGTTTGGGTTATGGTGCTGAGCTGCGGAACCTTCCAGAGGTAAATCCACGTACTTTAAAAATTGATATGGCGGCTTTATTTAAGCAAGGTATGATCTCTGTGCAGCCCCAGACTTACTCTTTAGTGATTCATGGGGCTCACATTTTAGAATTGCCAAATCCTAGCCGTGTATCTGTTTATGATCGAACTAACTGGTTGTATACTAGCACCACCCCTATGGGGGAAGGTGACATGGAATTGGAATTTTTGGATGCAGGTGATGAAGAGGATGATCAGCAGTACCATGAGGAACCTGAACAAACAGGTCCACCCCCTAGCGGATTTAATGAGGGAACATCTCAAATGCCACAGGACAATTGGGGATGGATGCATTCTGAAATAGAGTACCTGAGGGCGGAACAAACCCGACAGGGCGAGGAGTTATTAAGGCAAGGCTTAGAGCAAACTCGCCAAGGAGAGGAGCAGACCCGACAAGGGGCTGCCATTTATAACATTCAGGAAATGATGCAACGCATGATGTTGCAATTTCCATATCCTCCACCGCCGCCTCAGTGAGCTCTGTGAGTTTTTCCTCATGCTTGTGTATCCATTGAGGATAATGTCATATCCAAGTGTGGGGGGAAAGTTCTCTTTCATTTTATTTCTGTTTTTGTTATTTCTAGTCTATTTTCTTGTTTTTTGTGTGTTTTGAGTTTTTGTTAACCAGGATTAGTGTAATTCCAAAGAAAAGAATTGTGAGAATATAGGTGATAAAGGAGGAAGACGCACCTTAATTTAGCTTTCAGGGCACCTATGGAAGTTGGCACAACTGGAAAAAAAAATGCGAGACACAACTTGATAGTGCCGAGTGAAGGAGTCTAGAGCAACCTGAACCGGACAAGAAGCTGTACAAGATGGAGACCATTTTTGAACCTGTATGCAATGCCAAACCTGTGAGGATATATAAAGCCAAACACTTCAATTCATCATGAGAGAGCATCGGGTATGACATCATCGCTCTAATTTTGCATTTGTTCTTCATATAGTACACACATCAATCACACACGATGAGGGATTTATTTTTCTTTAACCCTGAGCCTTTCGCACCCAACCTTGTTGTTTATCATCCTTTGTAACCATCTTAAACCATCATCCATGTTTTCCTTTTTCGTATTCATAATCCCTTTTTGTTTCCTTTATCTTCGGTGTTAACTATAAGTCCGTGTCCGATAGTAAAAGTTAAGTTTGGGGTAACTAAGTCCAGTGACAAAAGAATGAGGCAAGTGTGAAAAAGAAAAGAAAAAAAAAAGAAAAAGAACACATAAAAAGAGATGTGTTATAAAAAAAAAAAAGGAAAAAAAAAAGAAAAAAAAAATGATTTCAATACACACTTGCCTTCAGGTAAAGAAGTTAAGAGTCCGGAAAGCGGAAAAATCGCTAAACACCCCAAACACGATGTAATGTGCAAAATGATATCGGACTAATTAGTTATTACCGATCCATAAACCATAGTACCCTCTTTCTTTGTTTATCCTACCTTCCCTAAGCCCCGTTACAGCCCTTAAGCCTTCTAAACGTGTGTGTTGTTGATATTGTGGAATTATGTTAGAATGTTTACAAAACAAAGAGTTGATATGCATGCTTTGATGAGCGAATGAAACACTTAACCCTGAGAGAAGTTGTGAGAGTGTGATTGAGCTTGCAGGTAAAAGAATGTGTCAGCATTGAAGTACAACGGAAAAGTTCGGGGAGGGGGATCAAACACTTTGACACGAAGTAATTATCAAGTGTGGAAGCATCAGTTGTGTTGTGGAGAATAAGAAAGATTCATAGGTGCCCGCTTGTTTTTCTCGTCCATCACTTGAGGACAAGTAATGAGATAAGTTTGGGGTTGTGATCGGCCACCAATTTCATCTTGTTTCTATGTTCTAATCAATGGAAAAACATTTCATCCGGTGGTATTTTAAGTCATTTTAGTCTAGTTATTATTAGTTTTTGCTTAGTTTTATGTTTGAGTTTGTTGTGTGATCTTTGCTAGTTTTTATTGTTTTTCCTCTTGCTTTTGATCTTGTACTGGTAGTGTTTAAGTATTACAGGAACAGGGCATATTTCAAGTCAAGGAAAGGTGATTTTTGGCAAGCCAGAGGTCTGACACGGCCACCCGTGTCACGTGACACGGCCGTGTCACACTAGCTGAAGGGAGACATTGAAAAAGCTTGGAAGCATCAAGTCAGGGGTCTGACACGGCCACCCGTGTCCCATGACACGGCCGTGTCAGACATGCTGAAGAGGAAAAAGTTGAGAATCTTGGAACCAACAAGTCAGGGGTCTGACACGGCCACCCGTGTCCCATGACACGGCCGTGTCAGACATGTGCGCTAAAAAATTCTGATTTTTAACTTATGTACTCGGTCACTCAAGGAAGGGCAGGATAGACTTTTTGGATTAGAATATTTGCTGTGAGGTATTTAGTCACTGTTTGGGAAGAGGGAGGAGGACTTTTGACGGTCGAAGAACGTGAAAATAGAGATTGAGAGCACTAGGGCTTGGAGCGAAGAAATCTTCAAGAGCATCCGCGATTGAAGATCAACCCCGACTCAACCAATTGTAATGCTTTCATCTTTAATCATTGTTATCTTGATAATTGCCATGAGTAACTAAACTCTAAACTTCTTAGGATTGATGTCCCTGAATCATGTGATGTAATGACTCTAATTTACCGTTAATTTGCGGATTATCTTTATGAAATTCAGTTTATGATTAAAAGTGCTTATTGCTTCTTTATATTGGAAAATATATTTGATGATATACGGTTAAGGTTTTGTTGGAAAACTACCTCAACGCTTTTTTAATCATAACGTTATAACTATGAATCACTTAGGAATAAGGATTAATGTGCAGCGACCTAATTATCCGGGCTATGTTCTTTTTAGAATCTTGAGGTAAAACTATCTTGTTAAGGAATTGAAAGAGGGGTTTTAATCTCAAGAAGTTTTCACTAAGGAATTAGGGAAAATCAATGTCTGGTGTCGGTATTGAGAATTTCTAAAGTTAATCTGTTAAGTGGTGATTATTTCATTGCAGAGCGATTCATACATCAGTCCTGACTTGTGTCCCCATATTTTCATTGAATCAAACTATTTTAACTTTTACGCTTTGCATAAGTTGTTATTTAAATTAAACATAAAAACCAAATACCCCGATGACTTTTTATTCAATTGCAATGTTCTGAAACATATAATTCCTACGCAGTCCGCGAGTTCGATACTTGGGAATTTACTCTCGTATTACTACATCGGTAAACAAATAGTACACTTGCTATTTTACCGGTCAGCTATATTGGTGCTATTTGATGGTGATTTGATGGAAAATTCGTGCTCCAATTGATGTTTGATCATAAGGTGTTTGTATATTTGTTCAAGTCAAGTTTCATGCCTTTAAATGCTGTTTTTGCTGAAATTTGCACTGGTCAAATCGATTTCCTTAAGGCTCAAATCGATTTCATGTTGTACGTAACTTGTTTTTTTTTTGAAAACTGCCTTATGGAAATCGATTTCCCTCTGCATGAAATCGATTTCCTGCTGGCAGAATGTGGTTTTTTGCCTTTTTTATGCTTGTTTTGGTTTCCTACTTCCTCCACTTCATTAATATCATTGGATCTAGGATGTTGATAGGTTTGAAATGACCTAATCCATAATATTAGATGGATGATATTAATGATAGTGTGAGTTGATTATCTTTTGAGAATTCTATTCTTCTTCCTCCATTTCATTAATATCATTGGATCTAGGATGTTGATAGGTTTGAAAGAACCAAATCCATAATATTAGATGAATGATATTAATGATAGTGTGAGTTGATTATCTTTATGCATTTTATCTTCTTCTTCTCCCTTTTTTCTTTTGATCGATGAAAGTCTTAATACTTTGAGAATTCTTATGGATTCTTAGTAAAGACTAGATCGTTACCTATTTTCTTTTCGTGCGGTATTGCTTTCGGAAGGCGATCTACATATCGTTCTTCTCGCATACATTAGCACATAAAGTTTTGACCGGCCTCGTTGTAGGGTGATTTCTACATAAATCACTTGGCGATCTGCTTAACATAGCGCAATATTTCGTGTCCCGAATAAAAAAGATCAAATATGGAAGAGAATTGTATGCGGTTGATTTAAGACTTGTGGAGGTTTTTATCGTGTAGTCGCTATGATTTTATCAAGCTTCTGATAAACCCCATTGAATTTAAATCCGAGTACATCATTCACTCACCATAGATCTTCCTACTAACTTTGATAACATACTTGACAAGTTTCAAGATGGTTATCTTTAACACTTAACAACTAACTTTAATTTCCGTACCTTTACTATACCGCTCTTTATATTACCGCTCTTTATATTTCTTGCTTTATCGCTTTACTTTATCATTTCATCATATTTACTTTCCGTCATTATCTCTTTGTCCACTTGGACATATGTTTATGCTTCTGTTATTTTTCTTTTGTCCACTTGGACCATACTTTATTTTTTCGCTAAAACACTAATAAATAATCAAAATCTAAAAAATACATAAGGTTCTCTTTGGACTATCGGTTACTATCCCTAGCACTTTGGAGATTCGGACTTATGGACCTAGTACCTTTGGACTCATTCTATTACTATCCTGTGATTGTTCTGTCTGTCTGGCATTGTTCTGTTGTATGTTTATGTGTGCAGGTATTTCCTTGAAAGCCCTTGATGGTTAATTCCAAGGCATAAGGATTTTACCCGAAAACAGTCGTTACTCTGCCCGATTTTCGTCGGAATCTTAATGTGCTTAATGCAAAGTGGTTCTAAGACAATAAGTTCATCTGGATCCCCAAGTGTTAATGTGTTGGTATTGATAAATCCAAAGGATGGGAAAACTACCTTGGCTCTTAATGTCAAGTGTTGGCTTTTTATTCGGTTAGACCGTTTCTTTCCTTAGCTTTTATTTTATGCACTAGGTTAACCTCTTCATCTCCTCCCATTCTTAAATTTTCAAAATCTTCTCCCTTTTTCAAAAACCTTCTTATGTTTGCAATCTTTTCAAAACCTTTTCTCTTAAAATATCTTTTGCCCTTAGTGGCCTTTTTCTTCAAAAAGTTTAGACACCGTTAATTGTCGAAACGAGTGGTTATACCCCACGATTTTGAAATTGATTGATAATAACGAGATCTTTTCCGCGTGAGAGAGCTAGTGGCATACTCGTTGATTTTATCCGAGTTGGAGCCCTTCTTTCATTTGCGATGCAAAGAACTTGTTTGTTCTCATGCTCAAGATCAATGGCTGAGTATTTCTCTCTAACGACAACAAAGTGTTTATTCGTTTTAAAAAACGTTTTTCCCAAAAGTGGAACTACATTAGCTCTGACTTCTCCATTGCACCGAGGAGGTATGTAGGCCCAAAGCTAAACGCTTTGCCGAGCTTATTTTAAAAATAAAACAAACCCTTTTTAGCACACACACACACACAAATTTTCAAAAAGGTTCCCGTGGAGTACCACGGATATGAGGGGTGCTTTAAACCTTCCCCTCATATAATCAACACCCGAACCTGAGTTCTCTTTCTTGTTTTAAAAAAACAAAACTTTGGGTTTTACGTTCTTTTCCCTTTTCCTTTGAAAAAATAAAGCGCGGTGGCGATTTCAAAACGGAATATTGATTCGAGCCAATCCCATGGCTTCGATATCAGATTTTCCCCGCTACACCTTGACTTGAGCATTTCCCTCATGGGTCATTTTCAATGACTCATATATATCATAGGCAGTTTCCCTGTTAGATATCTTCTCATACTCAGCATGAGAGATAGCATTCAGCAAAACAGTCCTACATTTATAATGATTCTTGAAGAGCTTCTTCTGATCATCATCCATTTCTTGCCTGGTAAGCCTTACACCATTAGCTTTCACAGGATGTTTGTAACCATCCATCAGAAGATCCCATAGTTCACCATCTAGACCAAGAAAGTAACTTTCCAGTTTGTCTTTCCAGTATTCAAAGTTTTCACCATCAAATACTGGTGGTCTAGTATAACCATTGTTACCATTATATTGCTCAGCAGAGCCAGATGTAGATGTAGATGGATTTGTTTGAGTTTCACCAGCCATCTTATACTGAAGCGTTTTTCTCTTCCTGAATCTTTTCTAAACATGGTTAAGTGCTTGCACCTTAGAACCGGCGCTCTAATGCCAATTGAAGGATAGAAAAACACTTAGAAAGGGGGGGTTTGAATAAGTGTAGTTTAAAAACTTGGACGATAAAAATAAATTGCACAGTTATTTTTATCCTGGTTCGTTGTTAACTAAACTACTCCAATCCACCCCCACGGAGTGATTTACCTCACCTGAGGATTTAATCCATTAATCGCAACAGATTACAAATGTTTTCCACTTAGCCCACGACTAAGTCTTCTAGAGTATCCTGATCACAACCTGATCACTCTAGGAACAAATGCTTAGACACAAGCTAAGACTTTCTTAGAGTATCCTGACCACCACGTGATCACTCTAATTACAACTGCTTAGACACAAGCTAAGACTTCCTAGAGTATCCTGATCAACACTTGATCACTCTAGTTACTTACAAATTAATGTAATCAATTCTAAGAGTATTACAAATGCTTCTGAAAAGCTATAATCACAACAGTGATATTTCTCTTAACGTTTAAGCTTAATCTCACTAATATATTACAACAGCAATGTAGTGAGATTTGATGAAGATGAAGTTTCTGAGCTTTGAGTTGAACAGCGTTTCAGCAAGTTAATATTCACAGAATTGGTTCAGAGTTGTTAACCTTGCTTCTCATCAGAACTTCATATTTATAGGCGTTGGAGAAGATGACCGTTGGGAGCATTTAATGCTTTGCGTGTTCCGTACAGCATTGCATTTAATGTTTCATGCTTTTGTCAACTACCTCGAGCCTTGTTTATGCTGTGTCTACTGACGTTGCCTTTAATATCTTCCAACGTTCCTTTTGTCAGTCAGCGTAGCCTGCCACCTGTACTTTCTTCTGATTTGATGTTTGTGTATACAATGTTTGAATATTATCAGAGCCAAACAGCTTGGTGCATAGCATCTTCTTGTCTTCTGACCTTGAAGTGCTTCTGAGCGTGATACCATGAGAACTTCAGTGCTTCTGCTTCTGATCTCAAGTTCTTCTGATGCTTCCATAGACCCATGTTCTGATTCTGCTTTGACCATCTTCTGATGTCTTGCCAGACCACGTTCTGATGTTGCATGCTGAACATTCTGAGACAAAGCTTCTGAGCGCTGATTTGTGCATACTCTTTATATATTTCCTGAAAAGGAAATTGCAATGTATTAGAGTACCACATCATCTCACACAAAATTCATATCCTTGTTATCATCAAAACTAAGAATATTGATCAGAACAAATCTTGTTCTAACAAAAGTGAGCAGCACCAATCTGTAGGGGCAGTTCTGATCTCCGCATCTGTACCTCAAAAAGACCAACAGCCAAAATATACGCGTCGACCAGATGCGCCAAGAAGAAATTTTACCAGAATCAATATGCCAATCTCTCAAGCATTGCAGCATTTGCTAAAAGCAGATCTGATCACATTGAAAGACCCTCCAAAGAATGTCAACACTTCCTCTCCGAGTTATCGTCCCGATGCAACATGTGCGTATCACTCCAATTGTCCAGGACATGACGCAGATCACTGTTGGGCCCTGAAAAATAAAATACAAGACATGATAGATGCTGGGGAAATTGAGTTCGATCCTCCAGAAACTCCAAATGTCATCACGACGCCTATGCCGAAGCATGATAAAACTGTTAATGCTATCCTGTACACTGTTTACATCTATGATGTGAACGAATTGTCAACTCCGCTCCTCGAAGTCAAAGGAAAACTAATCCAAGCTGGTTACTTTCCAGGTTGTGACCCTGATTGCTTTTATTACTCATACCTGCCCAATGGTTGTGAAAATCTGAGAATGGGAATTCAAAAGTGGATGGATCGCCGTATCATTATGTTTGAGAGGCTCCCTTCTATGGACGTGTTATGCGAAGTCTTTGCAAACGGGATGAGAATAGAGGATGTCTCAGTGATCTCCATCTTACCATTCAAAATCTCTGCCAAGGCTCCTTTCAAAATTTCCGCTACACTCAAATTGGCATCAGTAATCATTGCTAGTCCAACTCCATTTCCATACTCCTCAGACAAAGCTGTCCCGTGGGGTTACGACACTAATGTTTATATCCATGGAGTTAAACGGGATACCTTGACTGAAGAGGCCACAAAGTTAACTGCTCCAACTGTGGATAATATTGTGGGTACCAGCAAGATCACGAGAAGTGTAAGGATCTTTTCACCAGAAATTTCTCCAAATATTGCTGCTGGTCCGGTCCTAATCCCAGTTCCTAATCAAGATGACAACGCTCGAGGCAAAGAGCCACAAGTTGAGCCAGTTCAAAAACCGGTGGAGATCACTGCTGAGGATCCATCAAAGCAAGAAATGGAGGAAATATTGAAAATCATCTGCAAGAGTGATTACAATATTGTTGAGAAACTGGGGCACACTTATTCAAAAATCTCAATGCTGTCGCTGCTAAAGTATTCAGAAGCTCATGCCAAAGCTCTGATGAAGTTTCTGAAAGCTGCGCATGTGCCTCAAGAGATTTCAGTCGATCAATTTGAGAATTGTGTTGCCAATCTAACCGTGAACAATGGCCTCGGTTTCTCTGATGTTGATCTAACCCCTGCTGGAAAAAATCACAATAAAGCCCTACATATCTCCATTGAATGTAATGGCACCACTCTATCTCATGTGCTGGTAGATAACGGTTCTTCTTTGAACGTGTTACCAAAAACAGTACTAGAAAAGCTTGACTTCGAAGGAATTATGTTACCACCAAGCGATGTTGTGGTAAGAGCCTTTGACGGGTCAACAAGAACAATGTACGGAAAGGTGAATCTCCTAATCAGAGTAGGCTCTCAGATCTTTGATTCTATCTTTTACGTAATGGAAATTCATCCAGCATATTCCTGTTTACTTGGACGCCCTTGGATACATGGGGCAAATGCTGTAACTTCTACCCTGCATCAGAAGTTGAAATATCCAGTAAAAGGAAAGATTGTCACAGTTTATGGCGAAGAGGAATATGTGGTTAGTTACCTGAGCAATTCCAAATATGTTGAGTTGGATGACGAATTCATCGAAACTCCCTGCCAATCTTTTGAGGTGGTCTCTCTAGATGTCTTTGCCACCAAGCATATTTCTGCTACTCCAACTACAACTATGGCTTCTCTCAAAGATGCCAAAGCTGTGATCGAAAAAGGTGATTGCACAGTATGGGGACAGCTTCTCGATATACCTTACAAGTCCGACAAGCTAGGCCTGGGCTATGATAGTGGAAATCAAAAGAAAGATCAAAGTCCTCGCCCTGGAGGATTAACGTCAGATTTCATCAGCCAAGGAGTAAACGCTATTGAAGACGATGGAGTGTTCTTGAACCATATCATTCAGCCCTATCCAGATGAAATTCCACCCATTCCCATGGGAATGTGGGATACTTTGGGAGATCCAAGTGGCGGATATAATTATCAATATACCGCACCTCAGAGTTCTTTTATTGCTATGGAAGATATTACCGCAATTGGATGGGGTGATCAATTTGAGAATGACAAAAGTCTCACAATTCCCAGCACTCAGCAATATCAAAATCCACCTAAAGAAGTATGGGATACGCTAGGAGAGCCAAGCGGCAAATATGACTTTATGGTAAAATATTCCGCTCCTCCGAGCTCACAAATCGCCATGGAAAACATCATCCCAACTGGATGGGATAAACATTACGACGACAATTTTACTCTTGAAGAAGCCAGGGAAACACCAAATAACGAGGGTTACTTTCTGTCAACATACACCCCTCACCAGGATACACAAGTCTCTATCCAAAACATCATCCCGACTGGATGGGACGGCCTTATCGAGCATCTCGCTCAGCCAACAGAGATATCTCAGCCTGGGCTCTCGTATTCAGTAGAGTATATCACTTATCCCGAAAGATCACCGGCTCATTTCCCCACTAATGAAATCAATGCTGTGGAAGATGAAGAAGACAACTGCAACTGGAACAACTGGATACTCCCTGCTCACAACAATGGATTGAACAACTGGAAAGCTGAGGATGTGATCTCCTTTGACCAGGAGTAAATGCAATTTCCTATTTTCTTTGTGTATATTGTGCAAAGATAAAAATGGTTCCTGTACTATCGAACCATGAGCTTGAAAGCCGTGTGCCTTGCCCGAAGCACATTGGTCCTTTTATAAGGGCTTGTCATATCATGATCATGTGCATTGAATAAAATCATGGGACGTTTGCATATTCAAATTTTCTGATCCTTTTTCTTTCTTTCTTTGCTTTTCAAATAGCTATGTTTTCTCACACACACTCACATAAATAACATGCAGATTCACATTCACTTTGGATCCAGTCAATAACGATTCTGCTATTGCCTGTCATGACTTTGAAAATCCGATCTACCAAACTGAGGACGAAAGTGAGGAAGATTGTGAAGTACCAAGAGAACTTGCAAGGCTGCTAGAGCAAGAAGAGAAGGCTATACAGCCTCATTAGGAACCAATTGAGGTTATCAACTTGGGCAGCGACGAAGAAAAGAAAGAAGTCAAAATAGGGGCTGATTTAGAACACAGTGTCAAGCAAAGACTGATTCAAATGCTGCAAGACTACGTCGAGATATTCGCCTGGTCTTATGAAGATATGCCAGGCCTTGACACGGACATTGTGGTTCATCGCCTGCCAATCAAAGAAGGTAGCACTCCAGTCAAACAGAAACTACGGAGAAGTAGGCCTGATATGTCAAAAAAGATCAAAGACGAGGTTGAAAAGCAATTCAATGCCGGATTCCTGAAAGTTGTAAGTTATCCTCCTTGGATAGCTAACATCGTGCCTGTGCCCAAAAAAGACGGGAAACTCAGAATGTGTGTAGACTATAGAGATCTGAACCGGGCAAGCCCCAAAGATGATTTCCCTTTACCTCACATCGATGTACTGGTTGATAATACCGCACAATGCAAGGTATTCTCCTTTATGGATGGATTCTCAGGGTACAATCAAATCAAGATGGCACCCGAAGACATGGAAAAAACAACCTTCACAACACCCTGGGGAACCTTTTGTTACAAAGTAATGCCCTTTGGCTTAAAAAACGCAGGAGCAACCTATCAACGTGCAATGGTAGCTCTATTTCATGATATGATTCATCAGGAGATAGAGGTTTATGTCGATGATATGATTGCAAAGTCCAACACCAAAGAAGAACATCTGGGTCATCTATACAAACTGTTTGACAGACTCAAAAAAATACAGGTTGCGACTAAATCCAAATAAGTGTACCTTTGGAGTAAGATCCGGCAAACTCTTAGGTTTCATCGTCAGCAGCAAAGGTATTGAGGTTTATCCTGCCAAGGTCAAAGCCATTCAAGAAATGCCTATACCCTGTACCGAGAAACAAGTCAGAGGATTCTTGGGACGTCTGAATTACATCGCCCGATTTATTGCCCACATGACTACTACTTGTGTGCGGATCTTCAAAATGTTGAAGAAAGATCAAGTGGAAAGGTGGAATGACAAATGCCAGTTAGCCTTTGACAAAATCAAAGAGTATCTCCAAAAACCGCCAATCTTGCTACCACCTGTGGAAGGAAGACCCCTGATAATGTACCTAACTGTGTTAGAAGATTCAATGGGGTGTGTACTGGGGCAACAAGACGAGTCCGGCCGAAAGGAGCATGCAATCTACTATCTTAGCAAAAATTTTACCGATTGTGAAACAAGATACTCACTACTCGAAAAAACTTGTTGTGCCTTATGTCATACCCCAAAATTTGCCCGATCAAATCTACAGCCGTTAATTCATCAAGGGTCAAAATTAAGAGTCATGGGGTTTGACATTCCTATTGTCAAACCCGCTCTCTTATAAGATATCCTAGATAAATTGGGGTTAAGATTAGCAGGAATTTGGGCTCAATCTCTTTTCCTATTTACATTTACTTATTTTTATTTTTATTATTATTATTGAAGTATTATTACTAATTTCTTTTTACTAATTATTAATATTTAACATTATTAATTTTTGTTAGTATTAGGATTAGCTTTTATTAATATTATTAGATAGAATTAGGATTAATTAGGTTTTTATTTTAATTAGGTTTTATTAATTATTAGAATTATTAGTATTATTATTATTATATTATTCATTAACTTAGTTGGGCAATAGGCCCATTAGGTATAGAAATACCCTAAATTGACCAATATAAAAGAAAAAGGTTTTCTAACAAAGGGGAGACAATTGACTAATCCTATTAATTCTCCTTTCACGTTTTTGCTGCAACTAACGATTTCTAATCCTAACTCCTCCACTAACAGAATTTTAGAATATTTTTGTATACTAACCCTTGTTCCAGGTTCACTGCAAAATCCATAACAACACTCATCATCACCCGTAGTTTTTTGTCTGTTTCTTTGTTTTTCAGGAAAAGCAACAACACCGCCGACGGCCCACACACCACCGCTGCAGCATCGTCCCTCCACCTCCACACGCAACCACCGCGGAAGACAATTGCATAACCTCTCCGATTCACACTGCACAGCCCTCGGCGCTACTTCACGCAGCTGAATCCGCCGTCGGACACCCACCACCACTAGATCCCATGAGCACACTTTTCTCTTAGTTTGAATCATGTGTTTATTCTGTTGATTTTGATTTATGCTATGCACTTGATTGCAAGAGACATGGAAATAATTTCTCTCTTAATTATGTTTGCCCTTGCTGTTAAGAATAAATGAAAAAAGAAGAAGGAGAACGAACAGTGATGGCACGTGTTGTTGTTTAATAGTTGGAAATACTTGTCTTGCGTTCATGTTATTGAGTTGGTGACTAATTATCAATCAAAGCGAAGTGGCGTAGCGGATGAAAGAGGTGTTTGATGTTACATACGCAAGGGCAAGGGTTCGATCCCTGCCTCTTGCGTGTATTTTCTCTAATTTTTTCCTTGTTCTTGATAACAGATTCGGTGCGCATGATCTCTTTACACGCACGATACACCCTCTACTAGCAACCTTTGGATCATGTCAAGATCTGATCCAACGCTCCACAGTGTGAAGCTCCATCATGGAACCCCACAGACCACACCCACAAGATCCGGTCCAGGTTCCTATGTATATATTTTTTTATTTGTTTTATTTATTTGTTAGGATAAACAATAATTAACTATATTTAATTAAGTTAATTTATAAATTAGGATTAGGGATGTAATCAGGGTTTAAAATTATTTAGGATTATCGCGATTATGTCGATTTATTCGACTTAATTGACTTAATTAATTTTAAATAATTATAAATCACAAAAGCCCTATAAAGGTGTAAGTATTAGGGTCTGCCCCAATCCCATTAACCCTTAATTAATCTTCTCCTCGAACCGATTAAACCCATTAGTCGCATTAAACGAGAAGTGACATTTTAGTCAACTTAATTAACTCTTATTAATTCTCTCCTTGACCCGATTGAAGCTATTAGTCGCTTTAGATGAGAGATAAAAATACACAAATTAAAACACCTCTAATTTGCTGCCCGCGATGATCAATCTATCGATCTGAGTAACCAGCAATGCTCCTTAATCCGTTAGCTATATTGACCAAATCTATTGGTCATCGCATCTAACGGTGCCATATCAAATCAGGGTTGTACGCCCAAACACTTAAAACATTCAAAATACACTAAACCACGACACTACATAAATTCACCTCTTCAAATACTGCGATGTTCAAACTACGATAAGGTAATTCAAAACACCTTCGAACTTCGCATTTCAAAACTGCGATAGGCCATTCAAAAAGCCTTTAAAACAGTTTCCAACCATAACCAAATCAAATTCAATTCTAAGGCGTACAACCCTGTGCCCGAACTACGTTGACTCTGATTCTCCCTAAGGAGATACGTAGGCACTTGGATAACCAAGGCGAGTCCCCCACCCTAAAATCTCAATTTTCCCCCTATTCACCTCCTTAGCTATAAAACCTAAATATTTTAGCCATAAACTTGACCCTTAGATTCAAAGCCAATAGGAAAGGGTTGAGGGTGCCTAACACCTTCCCTCGACCTGATTATAATAACTTACCCTGATCTCTAAACTGCATAGGGTTTCCTATTCGCCCTTCAGAATAGGTGGCGACTCTAAAAGCTTAATTTTTAGGGCAGGTTGCTACAACTGGCGACTCTGCTGGGGACATAGTGATAACAAAACTGTAAATTATTATGCTCCTTTAGGTTTTGACAGGGTTTAGGTTTTTGGCAAACTTTTTTAGGTTTTTGGCGAACTTTTTTTAGGGTTTGGCAATTTGCCATTTTTAGGGTTTGGGGAAAGGTTTTTTTAATAATAAATATTTAATTCTTTATTTATTTATTTATTGTTTTCATTAAATGTTTATTTGTCATATCTGTATAAAATGCTTAATTGTTATAATTTGCACTGTTGGGTTTTATATGTGATTGTTGTTAAGCCTAAGCGTGGGAATTATAATAATGACCAGAGGGGAATTACATCGCCTACGAGTCTTATTATAATTCCACTTAGAGTGGGTTAAATATTCGGAAAGGTCTGATATGAGGCTCGACCTTGTTGAGGGCCGGACTAGGTATTTAGCTGATCTCTCTGGGAACCTACCCCAAAAACTCGAACCTCATGGATAAAATGAGTTGTTCTAAAATCGAAAGAGACAAAAAGTCTCGGCGGCTACGAACGACCCCATGAGACCTTCTAGAACATACCAATGGGAAGGGTAGGCACCCTAAGCCGTTACGTCGGACCTATGAACCTAGGGCTTATGTGCTTATGTGCAATTTATATACTGCAAATGTCTTGCATTTTAATTTTTGCAGGTATTCCTACGCGTTCCCTGGCCTACAGGGACTCTATTTCTAAGACCATGTCCTTCCCACGAAGGACACCTTCATTTACGCACGTCGATTGGCCTCACGATGGCCATGAGACTTAGTGACTGTCATGAACGGTCACTCCGCGCGTGTACCTACGCACTCCCTAGCCTGTAGGGACTTTCCTTATATATCCTTGTATTCTTACAACTACGTGTCCTTCCCACGAAGGACATCTTCGGCTACGCACGTCGATTGACCTCTCGATGGTCATGCGATCCAGTGACTACTTTGAACAGTCACCTCGTGCCTACATCTACGCATTCCCTAGCCTATAGGGATTCTAACTACAAAACATGTCCTTCCCGCAAAGGACATCTTCGTTAGCATACGTCGATTGGCCTCTCGATGGCCATGCGACTTAGTGACTGTCTCGAACGGTCACCCCATGCTTACTCCTACGTACTCCCTAGCCTATAGGGATTTTCTTTTTTCATCCATATGTTTTTACAACAACGTGTCCTTCCCTTGAAGGACGTCCTCATTAACGCGCGTCGATTGGCCTCTTGATGGCCATGAGACTTGGTGACTGTCTTGAACGGTTACCAGCCGGTACCTTCTGCATACTCCCTAATCAAAGGGATTTCCATTGGCGGGTCATAACATCTATCTTGCAAGGATTTTCCTAAGGTCTAATGTCACCTCTAAGGCTATCCCTAGGATTACATGTCACCCGTCTGCATTGCATACAAGGAGCTATAATACAAGGAGTCTCTCGCGTACGCGTGCATTCGCATTTTCATGTAGTCATACATTTGCATTTACATTTACGTCTTCTCCCGCACCCATACTTACCATGCTAGTCCCGAAACTCCCAAAGAAAGAAAAAGGATCATAGAATATGGAGAAAGGAGGATAAATTATTGAGAATGATCTTAGTCTTACCAAGAAAAAGAGGATGTCTTTCACCATGCCAGCCGCATGTCCATGCCTTGTCATAACAGGATTATAAATACAATAAAGGTTTTTATCGAGCAAGGATTAGTTCAACAAAGAGTTCCCTCATAGATACACTCAAGATGTATCTAGTCATAAAGGGGTTCATCTAGAACATATCAAATTTACAAGGACGCTCTACGATAACCTAGGGGCAAGGGTCAGTCTAACTGGGGCAATACCCTGAACAAAGATGCATGACTACGATGGAGGGAATGCGACATATGTCAACCCCACACCAAGGGGAAAAGGGGTCATAGGTGATACCATCCTTGGGAAAAGCAAAAGAGGTTCAGTCAAAGGAAACTCATGAAGTTCCGATACGACGAAAACCCACCGCTAACGATTTATTCCCAACAGGTTTGACATGTCCAAGGAGAACTCGAGGTTACATTTCACTTCTACAAGTTCATCAACTAAGGAGTAAAACAAGGTCAATGGATCTACAAAGGAGATTGTCCTTAGGATTAATAGGTGTTTATCATGCTCAGAATTTCAACCCCTACGAGCGCTAAGTGTTACTCAAAATAAAAAGTTGTACCTTCGGATTAGCAGTTCTAATGGGATGACCATGCAGGTTTTGGAGTCAATTCATTTCGCTTATATCCTATTCTATTTCAAATTTAGGGTTATTAACAAACTTAAGGGAGAATGAAGAATACAAATAACTAAGTCCAGCTAAACATATGCTTTCAAGGTAAGACCGAGCCGAGGATGTACAGGCATTGCTTCGATTCCTAAACAGTGGAGATATAAGGATGTTAATCCCTCGTTACCCCCCTCGAGCCAGGAGTTGGAGTTTGTTTATACTTTTCAAAAAAAACCTTGATTTTAACCAGGGGCAGGGTAGATTTCAATTAATTCAATGGTGTATTTTGGTTGTTGAGAGAATCAGTCACTTCAAGCGTAAAGACCAAGCAAAGGTTCAAGCATATCTTCTTCTTCGCATTCATCTAAGATTGAGGAAGCAATGGAGGTAACATTTACAACATATTTCTTCCTCAATACATCATTCAAGATTGAGGACGTATCGAAGTCGAAGCTTACAAATCAAAATTAGCACGGCAGTCACAGCATTCAATATCCAAGGATCGAATCTCAAAAGGAGTATTCAAAAGAAAAAGGAGAAAAAACGCCCGCTAAGTCAAAACAGAAAATTTCATAAAAGAAAGCAAAAATGACTTAGGCAAAATTTAGGGCATCCCGATGGATCAAACTCAAAAGAGTTAGTTCATGCAAAAATAAGGGATAAAAACAAAGGCGAAATACGAAGGATAATCTTGTGACTGCTAAATCATCAAAGCTTCACGTCAATGCTTGGATCTTCACAACATTTTCATTAATGCTTGGATCTCTACTAAGGCTTCTGCTTAACATTGAAACTAAAACGATTCTCTTACAAACAAGGAACATCCATTGGATTAGGCGAATTTTTAGGATTTGGAGAACATCAAGGAGAAAGGGGTGGGCTAAATAAATTTCGAGCCTTATATCTGTTGTTTCTTAAAACCTGAACCAAGGCCAAGTTACAACATTCAAAAGTCCTAATTGAGGCAAGGTTAACTACGAAAGCATACTAAGCAGGATTTTGTTATACTGACTCCTAAAGTTTGTTAAAACTACTTCTAATCACTACGCTTCTTCAAGCATTCACTTCTAATCATCCAGTCCTAATTCGTAACGGACTTTGATTTCAAAACTTGCATACGCGTCGCATTGGAGTTACTTCTCAAAAGGTACAACGTCATCTACAAGTATACACTTAGCATCGAGGAGACCTCGAAATTGGTTTAATCAAAGGCGATCTTTCTAATAAAGACTCTGGAATGAGGGGAATCACATCTAGGGGGTTCCCCTTAACAAGGGCAAAAACTCAAGGATCGCAGGGGCATACGAGCAAAAATCCTATTAACTGGGGGCATTCTTCCTAAGGTTCAATCGACTTGGGGCACATCTCGAAGCAACAGCAAACAGGGGCATGCTAAACATGGGAAGAATTCAAATTCAAAAGGATAGAACACTATGGATAGTCCTCCATATCCTGGAGATCAAGGGCATACCCTTCAATCTAAACATCGGAGCATATGACAAGGTTATTTCGTGGAGCACCCATTCATGGCTTGGAAGTCATAGGCACCTTTCTTTCACTAAACATTGGGGCATTGGATACCAAATCCATAAGGTGTGGAGAACCTCAAAAGGGTTAAAGGCGTGGAGAGCCTCAAAGGGTTAAAGGCGTGGAGTAATTCAAAGAGCCAAACTGGGGCAAGGCGCTCAACAAAAGAAAAAGGTGTTCCCACACTTTACAGATCTTTCTCCTAACTACGATCTTCAAAAACAGGTATCGGGGAATCGCGCTAGCATCACACCCCATCTTATTAAACAAACCTGCAACTCCAGCGAACTATATACGCTTTGGTTATTAATAACCTACCATTGAAGCATCATACAAATACATACAAATCATGCATTACATACATTGGTTGATACATTACACCGTAACTCTTTTATGTAGTCTTCTTTAAGACAAATCTCACGATCCTTTCTAGGAGTTTCCTCAAGCAGTCTTATTCAAGACGAATTGTCATCCTTTTCAGGAATCTCTTCAGGTAGTCTTTTTTCAAGACATTCTTTTCTAAAAACCTTTCTAGGTAGTCTTCTCTAAGACAATCATCGTCATTTCCAAAAAAAACCTTTTTAGGTAGTCCTCTTCAGGACATTCTTTTTCTAAGTACCTTTTCAGGTAGTCTTCTTCGAGACATTCTTGGTCTAAGTACCTTTTCAGGTAGTCTTTTTCAAGACATTCCTTTTCTAAGTTCCTTTTCAGGTAGTCTTCTTCAAGACATTCCTTTTCTAAGTTCCTTTTCAGGTAGTCTTCTTCAAGACATTCCTTTTCTAAGTACCTTTTCAGGTAGTCTTTGTAAAACATTTTCGGGCATTCCAGGTGGTCTTCTTTAAGACAAATTTCTACCCTTGCTAAGAACCTTTTCAGGTAGTCGTCTTTAAAGACATTCGCCATTCCTTGCTAAGAACTTTGTCAGGTGGTATTCTTTAAGACAAATTTCTATCTACTCTCAGAACCTTTTCAGGTAGTCCTTCTTAAGACATCTTTTAGCCTTTTCAGGTAGTCATCTTTAAAGGCATTCCTCATTCTTTGCTAAGAACCTCTCCAGGTAATCTCCTTTAAGACAAATACTCTCATCCATTCCGGAGACCTTTTCAGGTAGTCTTATAGAAGACATTGCTTCGTTCCACTCATTACATTAATCAACATATGCATGAGCATGAGCATTATCCAAACATCTAATTCAAAACTCTGGTACTAAGCTACATTGTCCACCTGCTTCCCGGTAACCTTACCGATGCCAGTAACCTTACTGAGATTTATTTTCCAATCACCTGATTGATGTTTTCCGGTAACCTCACCGATGATAGCAACCTTGCTGTTCATTTCACGTATCAGCATACATACATACGCATTAGCATAAGCATATCATCCGGGGCATTCACATACTACATATCACAAAAAGCCCAATTTTTATTGGCAATCCAAGTCATTACAAAGTCCAGTTCTCGTCCTGGAAAATCATTACAAAGTCCAGTTCTCGTCCTGGCAAATCATTACAAAGTCCAGTTCTCGTCCTGGAAAACCATCAAATCCAACTCTCGTTTGGTAGTTAGTTCCCGTCTGACTGTTACATCAAAATTCAAATCATACTACAAAAGCATAGTCTCCAACCCTCGTGTTGTGATAGGTGTATTTCCCGACCCACGTGTCGTGAGTTTCCAACCCTCGTGTTGTGAAAGGTGTATTTTCTCTGACCCTCGAGTCGTGAGTCTCCAAACAGGTGAATCTTTTTTTCATGCAGGTAAGTTTTCTAGAACTATAGCAAATGATTACTCTTATGCAGGTACGCTTGTCAGAACCATGGCAGGTAATTCCTTTGGTGCAGGTGAAATTTGTCCGAACCAGGGCAAATGATCCAAATGGTGCAGGTAAATTTTGCGATAACCCTCGCAAATAACCCTATTGGTGCAGGTAAATTTTGCGATAACCCTCGCAAATAACCCTATTGGTGCAGGTAAATTTTGCGATAACCCTCGCAAATAACCCTATGTGTGCAGGTAAATTTTGCGATAACCCTCGCAAATAACCCTATTGGTGCAGGTAAATTTTGCGATAACCCTCGCAAATAACCCTATTGGTGCAGGTAAATTTTGCGATAACCCTCGCAAATAACCCTATTGGTACAGGTAAATTTTGCGATAACCCTCGCAAATAACCCTATTAGTGCAGGTAAATTTTGCGATAACCCTCGCAAATAACCCTATTGGTGCAGGTAAATTTTGCGATAACCCTCGCAAATAACCCTATGTGTGCAGGTAAATTTTGCGATAACCCTCGCAAATGACCCTATTGGTGCAGGTGAGTTTGCGATAACCCTCGCAAATGATCCTAATGGTGCAGGTGAGTTTGCGATAACCCTCGCAAATGACCCTATTGGTGCAGGTGAGCTTGTTAGAATCATAACAAGTGATCCCTCTTACAAGTCCTCGCTATGTAAGACTCAGGCTTTAGCAGGACGGTTCTTTTCTCTCACACTCGAGCACAAGGTTTTTTCAAACGATACTTCAATTGGGTTTATCACGTTAGTCCCTCGTCAGTGATGTTCCCCAAAATTTCATCAACAACAAGCAAAGGTTCTATCTTTCTTTTCAAAGCTACTAACACATCTCAACTAACAATCATGCATCATTCAACTAACATACCTCATTCATACATAATGCATATACATACATCGCTCTCATTTATTTTGAGAAGCTCACTGCATCATACATTGCATGCATCATAACATTGCATAAATTTCAGGTTGCCTTTTTAGGCCGTGCTACAACAAGAAAACACGTGGTGCACTTCAAAAGGCATCATGTGTCACAAAAAAAAAGAAGAAGAAGAATGGTACTTACCTTGGATGGCATCTGGGAGCCCATCTCCCACGGAAGTTCTTCCCGACACACGCAAATTTTAGGGCACTTCAGTGTTCAATCATCTTCTACCTTTAGATTACAATAGGCAGACGTGCCTATCTGATTCTTCAGGTTTAAGAAGATTGAATAGGGGCAGCTGTCATACCCCAAAATTTGCCCGATCAAATCTACGGCCGTTAATTCATCAAGGGTCAAAATTAAGAGTCATGGGGTTTGACATTCCTATTGTCAAACCCGCTCTCTTATAAGATATCCTAGATAAAATGGGGTTAAGATTAGCAGGAATTTGGGCTCAATCTCTTTTCCTATTTACATTTACTTATTTTTATTTTTATTATTATTATTGAAGTATTATTACTAATTTTTTTTTACTAATTATTAATATTTAACATTATTAATTTTTGTTAGTATTAGGATTAGCTTTTATTAATATTATTAGATAGAATTAGGATTAATTAGGTTTTTATTTTAATTAGGTTTTATTAATTATTAGAATTATTAGTATTATTATTATTATATTATTCATTAACTTAGTTGGGCAATAGGCCCATTAGGTATAGAAATACCCTAAATTGACCAATATAAATGAAAAAGGTTTTCTAACAAAGGGGAGACAATTGACTAATCCTATTAATTCTCCTTTCACGTTTATGCTGCAACTAACGATTTCTAATCCTAACTCCTCCACTAACAGAATTTTAGAATATTTTTGTATACTAACCCTTGTTCCAGGTTCACTGCAAAATCCATAACAACACTCATCATCACCCGTAGTTTTTTGTCTGTTTCTTTGTTTTTCAGGAAAAGCAACAACACCGCCGACGGCCCACACACCGCCGCTGCAGCATCGTCCCTCCACCTCCACACGCAACCACCGCGGAAGACAATTGCATAACCTCTCCGATTCACACTGCACAGCCCTCGGCGCTACTTCACGCAGCCGAATCCGCCGTCGGACACCCACCACCACTAGATCCCATGAGCACACTTTTCTCTTAGTTTGAATCATGTGTTTATTCTGTTGATTTTGATTTATGCTATGCACTTGATTGCAAGAGATAGGGAAATAATTTCTCTCTTAATTATGTTTGCCCTTGCTGTTAAGAATAAATGAAAAAAGAAGAAGGAGAACGAACAGTGATGGCACGTGTTGTTGTTTAATAGTTGAAAATACTTGTCTTGCGTTCATGTTATTGAGTTGGTGACTAATTATCAATCAAAGAGAAGTGGCGTAGCGGATGAAAGAGGTGTTTGATGTTACATACGCAAGGGCAAGGGTTCGATCCCTGCCTCTTGCGTGTATTTTCTCTAATTTTTTCCTTGTTCTTGATAACAGATTCGGTGCGCATAATCTCTTTACACGCACGATACACCCTCTACTAGCAACCTTTGGATCATGTCAAGATCTGATCCAACGCTCCACAGTGTGAAGCTCCATCATGGAACCCCACAGACCACACCCACAAGATCCGGTCCAGGTTCCTATGTATATATTTTTTTATTTGTTTTATTTATTTGTTAGGATAAACAATAATTAACTATATTTAATTAAGTTAATTTATAAATTAGGATTAGGGATGTAATCAGGGTTTAAAATTATTTAGGATTATCGCGATTAAATCGATTATGTCGATTTATTCGACTTAATTGACTTAATTAATTTTAAATAATTATAAATCACAAAAGCCCTATAAAGGTGTAAGTATTAGGGTCTGCCCCAATCCCATTAACCCTTAATTAATCTTCTCCTCGAACCGATTAAACCCATTAGTCGCATTAAACGAGAAGTGACATTTTAATCAACTTAATTAACTCTTATTAATTCTCTCCTTGACCCGATTGAAGCTATTAGTCGCTTTAGATGAGAGATAAAAATACACAAATTAAAACACCTCTAATTTGCTGCCCGCGACGATCAATCTATCGATCTGAGTAACCAGCAATGCTCCTTAATCCGTTAGCTATATTGACCAAATCTATTGGTCATCGCATCTAACGGTGCCATATCAAATCAGGGTTGTACGCCCAAACAATTAAAACATTCAAACTACACTAAACCACGACACTACATAAATTCACCTCTTCAAATACTGCGATGTTCAAACTACGATAAGGTAATTCAAAACACCTTCGAACTTCGCATTTCAAAACTGCGATAGGCCATTCAAAAAGTCTTTAAAACAGTTTCCAACCATAACCAAATCAAATTCAATTCTAAGGCGTACAACCCTGTGCCCGAACTACGTTGACTCTGATTCTCCCTAAGGAGATACGTAGGCACTTGGATAACCAAGGCGAGTCCCCCACCCTAAAATCTCAATTTTCCCCCTATTCACCTCCTTAGCTATAAAACTTAAATATTTTAGCCATAAACTTGACCCTTAGATTCAAAGCCAATAGGAAAGGGTTGAGGGTGCCTAACACCTTCCCTCGACCTGATTATAATAACTTACCCTGATCTCTAAACTGCGTAGGGTTTCCTATTCGCCCTTCAGAATAGGTGGCGACTCTAAAAGCTTAATTTTTAGGGCAGGTTGCTACACCTTAGCATGGGCGGCTCGCCGACTAAGACAGTATATGCTAAATCACACCACTTTCCTAATCTCCAAAATGGATCTTATCAAATACGTGTTCGAAAAACCTGCTCTTTCTGGAAGATTAGCAAGATGGCAAATGATCCTAACAGAATATGACATTCAATACACTTCACAAAAAGCAATCAAAGGGAGTGTGGTAGTTGATCATCTGGCTCATCAAGCAGTGGATGATTATCAAGCATTGAACTTTGATTTCCTAGACGAAGACATTATGCTAGTCAATGACTACAAACAACCAGGACCAGAAGAAGGACCCGAGCCAGGATCCCGGTGGACTATGGTTTTTGACGGAGCTTCTAACGCACTTTGCAATGGCATCGGAGCTGTGATCATTTCCCCTGCAGGAGGTTATACATCATTCACTGCCAGATTATGCTTCAACTGCACTAACAATATAGCTGAGTACGAAGCATGTATTATGGGTCTCAAAGCTGCAATCGATCTCAGAATCAAATTCCTGGAGGTCTACGGAGACTCGGCCTTGGTAATTTACCAAGTCAAAGAGGAATAGGACACGAAGCACTCGAATCTAATTCCTTACAAAGAATATGTGCTGAGTCTGATTCCTTATTTCGAAGAAATCACTTTTGAACACATCCCACGCGAGGAAAATCAACTAGCTGATGCCTTGGCTACCATGTCATCCATGTTCAAAATCAGGTGGGACAATGAGGCGCCGACGATCACCATTTACAGACAAGATGAACCATCCTATTGCAATGAGATCAATGCCGAAGGAACGGGAGAAAAACCATGGTTCCATGAAGTACAAAGATATCTCGAAGCTCAGGAGTACCCTAAAGGGGCATCCATTAACGACAGAAAGTTTCTAAGAAGATTTGCTGCCAAATTCTTTCTAAGTAATGGAACCCTATACAAACGCAACCATGATTCGACTTTACTTCGTTGTGTAAACAAGAAGGAAGCAGAATAGATTATGGAAGACATACACGATGGTGCCTTTGGTACTCATTCAAGTGGACATACAATGGCTAAAAAGATCCTCAGAGCAGGTTATTACTGGTCTACCATGGAGACAGACTGTCATCATCATTCCAGAACCTGTCACAAATGTCAGATATATGCAGACAAGGTACATGTACCTCCAGTCCCGTTAAACGTCCTGACAGCTCCTTGGCGTTTTGCAATGTGGGGTATTGATATGATTGGAGAAATCAAGCCCACTGCCTCCAACGGACATCGTTTTATCCTGGTCGCCATTGACTACTTCACTAAATGGGTAGAAGCAGCTTCTTTTGCTTCTGTCACCAAGAATGTTGTGCCCCGATTTATCAAGCACAATCTCATTTGTCGGTATGGCATCCCTGAACGGATCATCACAGACAATGGCACAAATCTAAACAACAGAATGATTACTGAACTCTGCATACAATTCAAGATCAAGCATCATAATTCCTCTCCATATCGACCAAAGATGAATGGCGCAGTGGAAGCTGCCAATAAAAACATGAAGAAAATCGTACAAAAAATGACAGTAACCTACAAAGACTGGCATGAGATGTTACCTTTTGCTCTTCATGGTTATCGCACATCAGCGCGTACTTCAACAGGGGCAACTCCATTCTCCTTAGTCTATGGTATGGAGGCAGTTCTTCCAATTGAAATTCAGATTCCTTCCCTAAGGATTATGAAAGAAGCCGATCTAGACGAAGACGATTGGATTCAAACACGGTTAGACCAGATAAACTTGATTGATGAGAAGAGGCTCGCCGCTATTTGTCATGGTCAGTTATACCAAAAGCGTATGATCAAAGCTTTCAACAAAAAAGTCAAAAGTCAGGCATACCAAACTGGTGGCTTGGTTGTCAAACGCATCATCTTACCACAAGGTGATCCCAGAGGCAAGTGGACTCCCACTTATGAGGGGCCATTTGTAATCAAGAAAATATTCTCTGGCGGTGCCATGTTGCTTACCACTATGGATGGCGAGGATTTCCCACACCCTGTAAATGCGGACATAGTCAAAAAGTACTTCGCTTGAAAAGAACAGCTCGCTAAGTTGAAAACCTGAAAGGGCAACTTAGGTAAAAAAATGAGCGTCTCGGTGGATTGAAAACCCGAAAGGGCGATCCAGGCAAAAGTTAGAGACCAAAAAAATAATAATACTATCCCGGTAGGCTGAAAACTTGAAAAGGCAGCCTAGGCAAAAGTTAGGGAATAAAGCATACAACTATGTTCCGTTCAGCTGCCTTATCACCTTCAAGGTTCAACAAATCAAAGATACCGATCAGTCCAATTGCTTTCTTCCAACAAGTGAGGGATGAGATGCTCGAAGACAGATTGGCAATAGCAGAATTGAAACTTGACTGGATTGTTTTCACATAGCTATTTATCTTTATAAATATTTTCCAAAGCTTTATGACAATTTCCTACTACTAGGATTTTTGTTTCCTTGTACTAATCAGCCTATCATGGCTCTTTTTCAAAAATCAATGCAGCTTAGGCTCAAAATCAACGTTTTCACTTTTTCTGTTTTGAATACGTAAACGTCCCAATGATAATTTTGAATGAACATGTGCATTTGAATATGATTGATGTTTACCAAAAAAAAAAACAGGAACAACATTCATGTAATGTCCCAATCATTTTGACATCATCCCGAAACCAGCATCAGAAGAAAATCCCTAAGAGAAATGCATTTTTCAGCAAATTCCTTGATAAGATTTTTCTCTCCAAACGAAGTGATTCGAGAAATCTTATTTCCCCAGTAGGGCTTTTCCAGGTTACTATCTCCAGAAGGTGTGATCTTCACACCAGGACTTGGTCAAATAGTGCATCGGAGGATTATGCATCTTCCTCATTCCCACTTTAAAAAGGGCATCAAAATCAGAACTTTCGAATTACCTTTCATCCCCGAGCGGTAGTCGAAGATCCTTCAACAGAGTACTATGGTTCTCAAAGAAGGTCCCCAGCCGAGGGTACTTAAACAAAGACAAAAAATCATCAACGATCACAATGCCTTCATCTCCAGATGACTAGCAGGGATTTATTCTCCCAACTAGAAGCTTGATACGCCCAAGACATCATACATCATACATCATACATCATACATCATATTCATACATTACATACATCATAAACATTGCATATCACTAACTTGATTTTTTCAGGCAGACGGATGTCTTCAGCAAAGATATTCTCAATCACATGCAGTGTTCCACTGAATTCTATTCAGACCAGCAGTCCTCTCAGATATAATCAAGCCGAAGATTCATTCTGAAGAGATCTCTCTTTCCAAATCACTTATCAACTCAAAAAACAAGTAACACAGATCAAAGTCGATACCTCAGACGGTTCCAGAACGATCTACCATCGAAGATCTAAAGCTGATACCTCAGACGGTTCCAGAACGATCTACCATCGAAGATCTAAAGCTGATACCTCAGACGGTTCCACGATGATCAACTTTCAAAATCTAAAGCGGAAAAACTTTGGACAGTTCCGTAACGATCATCCTCCTATACTTAAAGTGGTAACCTTGGACGGTTCCGAAACAGTCAACGCAGAGGTTTTCAAATCCTTCATCAAGATATAATCAATGGATTCGTTCTGGTGAACAAAACCATCAACACAATTGCCAGACGGCATCTGAAAGCCCATCTTAGGTAATGTTTCAATCTTCCAACAATATTTCTCAGACAACATTCAAAGACAAATTCCAGCATCACTCCCGGTGGAGGTAAGTGCAAATTTCCAGGGCGTATAATATATTCAATCATCTTCTACCTTCATATTTCAAACAATCTCTTCAGGTTTAAGAAGATTGAATAGGGGCAACTGTTATACCCCAAAATTTGCTCGCATATTTTTTCAAGAAAACTCCAATCTAAAAATTAGGAGTTTCATATAATCATGGATTTTTATTTCATAAATATCCTGACATATGAAATACTTAGTTTTTAGAATTTTTCTTATACAGTATTTTGGCTCGCTGTTGAATATATTCTTACGCAAACGCCAATTACTGTTTATCACTTCACACACGCTATTTATTTGATATTTGTTTACAGATAAATAGTACTGACGCAATTGGTACAGAACTAAATCTTTTGCAGGCGCAGAGTCCAGGGTTCAGACTGTACTGGTAACAAGTAAATAATTATTTTTGTTTTCCACTAACTTCTGTACTATATTCCATTATTTTCAAAATCTCTTCAAATCTCTTTTTTCAAAAATCAAATCCTAACTTTATTCTATACATCTCTTTTTCCCAACACTATCATACACTTTCTTTCAAATCTTACTTCCACTCAAATTTTCCTTTTGTACGGAATCACTTCACTCCCCAACGTCTCTATCCTTCTTCTCATTCTATAAATACATCTCATTTTTTCCATAAAATCTCACATCAAATTCTAACTCATCTCTCTAATTTCTACTTCACATTCATTCTCTCTTCTTCCCCCGGCAAAAATGGCGAAGCGGATAGAAACGTGTTTTCTTATGATCATCACCGTTGTGGTGGTAATCATGTCTTTCTTCTGTCTACATAGCCCGGAAAAATGTGGACCTGGGATGCTTACACTCCCAATCATCTACATGTTATTGTTTGTAGCTTGGGTTATTAATCGTCATTCTTAAAGTTTGTCGTATCTCTTATTTTCTTAAATGTACCGTTTATTCGTCGTACCGTTCATTATAGTATGTAATATTTGTACTGTCAGTATTAAATGTTGTACTATTTGTCATATTGTTGCTTAATTATTCAGATAATATTTTGTGTGTTTTCTGCCAGTTAAATAATTATTTTTCTGTGCATTAAATGATTTTCAGGGTTATTATCGGTAATTTTGCTCGCATACAGTAAATAATAGTTATTTATTATGTCTGTGTTTTTTAACAAGTCATGTAAATAAACTTTCATCTTTCACATAAAAAAAAAATAACAAAAAGAAAATTAACTTTGACTGTTGATTTTTCACTCTAACTACTACATGCCTGAACAGTCAGTTGACAGTCAAACCGCTGACAGTGCAATTCTCTGTATTTTGTACCATCAATCAAATCAAACTTTTTGCATTTCAAAAATTCCAAGATTTTTGTTCTAGAAGTCTTCTGAATATCACATGATTAGCAGAGACTCAGCACTGCACAAGAATCAGGTACGCTTAACTGTCTCCTACACAAACAGTCCCTAATTAGGGTTTATTGTTTTTTCAGGAGAAACAAGTTTTTGAGACCTCAAATGGATTTCATGGACCTCCATATATCTCAAAGTACCATCATACAAATTTTCAAACTTCAATTCACTCAGACGCACCGTCAGCAGCTCAAACAGTCCACAGACGACCCGTTTGACCAAAAAAGTCAACAGACAGTCAAAAATGAAATTTTTTGTCAACATCCATATTTTGTCAAAGGATTCATTATTTGATCATTGGATGATCATAATTCATCAAGGAAAGATCAAAAATCAACAAAACCCTAAGATTCAAAATTAGGGTTTTCTCCTAAAAAGTCAACTGAACTTTGACTGGTCATAACTCTCTTATCCTTCATCCAAAATATTCAAACCAAATCCCATTTTGAATTAAATTCAATTATCTTTCAAATTCAATTGGTCCCATGGTCATTAGGTTCACCATTTGAAAAATATGAACCCAGACATTACAGGACATTTTCAAAGTCAACAAAAAGACACTTTTTTCAAAAGGACACACAAGGAGCATCAAAAATCATTTAGACATGAGACCAAGGACATTGGTTTGAAGACTCTTTGAGGTTTCCAAAAAGTGCAAGATATCCTTCATGTGATAAAAATTGAGGGATTTACACCTTGTTGAAGTTGGCTAAATTTTGGGAAAATGCATAAAATCAACATTGATCAAAAATGTATTTTTTCCAAATGGGACCAAGTTTTCATAGTTCAAACATGTTTACCATGATACAATGGGCCTCCCACGACCAAGACAAAGCCCACACCATTTTTTTTTCCATTTTTTGGTTTAATTTTATCCCATTTAAGATTAAAATGAAAATGGAATGTGGAAGGATAATGGATGGCTTAATTTCAAAGCATGACTCATCAAGGGAATCAATCAAACTCTGCCCCAAGCCAAAGTACAGCAGAAGGAGGGTTGAAAGTCAAGCCATGGTAGCTTAAATGCAAAGCCATAAGTGTTGAAAAAGTCAAGAATTCAACAAAAGCACTTAATGCTTTTTAGCTTAGTTCTTAAGCACTTCAATGCCTATATAAGAGCTATAACACTTCAGTAACAAAGGAGACACGAATAGAGAACCATTCTATGCTTGTAAACACACTTGTATCAATTTGAAATTTTGAAGGAAATTTAAAATTCGAATTTTAATTTCCAGCTTGTTTTAACACAAACTAAGTACTCAAACACATTCCCTGACCCTCACTAAACGTAACCAGATCAATTGCAAGCCTTGAAACTCACTGAATCAAGCACTACAGGTCACGATTTGTTCAAACAAAAATCAACTCGTATCTCATAATACATGCATGTTTAACAAGATGTAGACATATATTTGAGTTTAGTTTGATGTCCTGATCGTTTCTGGACATTTAATTAAGGTTTGGTTGAGTATTCACGAAGCTACCATTTTAGGATTCATGATCTCAAAATTAGGGCTTTTTGAATTAGGCAAAATTGCAGGTTCTAAGTGGTACCATTGAATTCGTATGGACTAGACGAATCGAACCATGACCTCGCGCCAAATTTCTTTTGTGTCTAACCCCTATTCGTTATTTTCCAGGTTTAAGGTTCACCTATTACAGCGCTTTTCTTAAGAAAACGCTGTTAAAAGAGGTGGCGAGAGGTTGAAGACGAAGACGTGGCCTCTCCCTATTGGTCAGAACGCGCGCGCATGTTTTTAAATTAATTTGTGATCCGGTGCTTTGCAGGTGTCACTTTTTTCCTCATTTTAATTTAATTAATCATGCATTAATTATAATTAAAATCAATCATGAAAAACCCAAAAACATTTCTTTATTTTCTTGCAATTTAAATTCCTAGATCAAGTGTATAGGTTGTCAAATTCATGTAAATAGCGTAGTTTACATTTCCTTCACAATCGATGTAATAGCGTAGATTTACTTTCCGCATTTTACATTTCCGCATTTTAAATTCCAGCACATATAAACTGCGTGTATGCCAAAGATAAAATTGAACTGTTAGATCACTAACTTCAAAGATAAAATATCTGAATCCAAACACAATCACACTTGCACCTCTTAAGGTAATCCCTTTTCTCACTCTTTTCAAAATCAAAATCAAATTCTACTGTTTCGAGTACAAAATCGAACCTTTGTTTATATCCGGTGAAAGGATAGATTTTTAAAGGAAATAGGATAAAGACCTTATAACTCAGGTAGACCTCCAAATTTTCTTGCTCAAATCAAAACAAACAAATGTCTCATATCATTGTTTTTCAAAATAAAACTTTCAAAAAGACAATACTTTGTATATATCCAAACAAGGATCATTACGAAGTTAACGTTCTTTTTTCAAAAACATCTTTTGAAAGATAAAAACACTTTGTATACATCCGCACAAGGATCATTACAAAGTCAATTTACAAAGGTATTTGAAACCACATACGAGCATTTCAAGGCAATTGAAAAGTAATTGAAAACAAGTGAGCTAAGCAAATTAAAGAGCCCATGGATAACCATGGATACAAAGGGTGCTAACACCTTCCCTTTGTATAACCTACCCCCTTACCCAGAATTTCTTAAAGGTCTTTTTTCTGTTTCTTTTATAAACCTTTCCTTAATTGGATAAAATAAAAGGTCGGTGGCAACTCTCTGATTTTCAAATACAAAAGCAGAAACAAAAAAGAGTCAGTTCGCGTATCTCTCCGCGAGAGGTATGGCCAAAAACCGAGGGCGACAGGAAGGAATTTAGGATCCATTGGAAATGAAACATGCATTCATACCATCATGCATTTCATGGCTCTTTCAAAGACTTATGGGACCCTTTCTATCCAGATTTCAAGATCGACAACATATTTGACTTCTCACCGCCACGAGCTCCGAGATCAACTATGGAACAACTCCATGAGGAAATGGATGAGATGAGGGAACAAATGGGTCATCTTATGTTGGAAATGCAAGAATTGATCCATAATCAGGGTGCATTAGAGGAGGAAAATAGTTAGTTGAAGACTTAAGTGAGTCTGGTCATGGAGGTTCTGAAAAAGGTACTAAGAAAGGAAGGCGATGTTTTTCCTACTGCTGCAACAGAGGTCGTTGATCTCTCCTCTCCAATAGGATCTCCTCCAATTTATGGGATGCTTTATGGAGTCCCTCCACAACTTCAAGTGTTAAAACATCGTCGTCAACAAGTTCATGTTCCTACAATGAACCAAGAGGGCCAAATGTGTGGGCAAAAACCTAAGATGCCCCAGAGGGTTCTCGATCCGATCCCGATGCCTTATGCTCAGTTACTTCCTCGCTTGCTGGAACTTCAGTTGGTTAAGTTACGCGATTTGTCCGTGCCTAAAAAGCTTCCCCCTGGTTATGATGCCAATGCTCGCTACGAGTTCCATTATGGGGCACCTGGTCATGACACTGAGAATTGTAGGGCGCTGAAACATCAAATTCAAGATCTCATTGACTCAAAAGTGATTTTGTTCACCCCTGAGGGTATGAGTGTTCAAAGCAATAGGGTTCCAACTGTGGTGGAAGAAAAGGTTGATTCATACTTCTATGCCGGATCTACTTCAGGTCAGAAGGATAACACACTATCTTGGATTACAAATTCTCCACTTTATCAGTCTTTGATTGTTTCTCGTCCAAATCAAAAGGGGAAGGCACTTGAACAGATTGGGTATTTTAATCATCAACAACCCCAGATGGTCCAACAACTACTGATTCAGTATTTGCCACAAAGCAATGTGCTCCATATCAACAAGGTCATTCGTAACAACGCCAACCTAGAAATAATTTGGGACGAAGAAATGCTCCTTTGGACCAGATTCCTATGACATACAGTAAACTTTTGCCGTATCTAGTCCAAAGCTCATTGGTGGTTCCCAAATCTCTGAAGCCTCCACTCCATCCGTTTCCACCGGGGTATGACCCTAATGTGCAATGTGGGTATCACGCTGGATCAGTAGGGCACTCCACTGAAGACTGCAACGCTTTCAAAGCCAAAGTACAACAGTTGATTGACGAGAGGTATATAACCCTTCAAGGAGGAAACATGTGTGTGAATGGAATTCCCTTTCCCGGGTAAAAGCCCGGATTTTAGAAAGTCTCCAAAGAACAATAAGCCCAGACGGAGTCAAGCCTCCTCAACAATGGCAATCATCATTTCATTTCTGTATTCTCATTTCAGTATTTCCTGTTTTGTAGAAGGCTACTTCCTTGTTTGAACTCGTTGGTATGATAATAATGAAAGCACCACGAGTCCTTGTGCAACTTCGTCGGAATCTTTTTCCAGGTGGTAATCAAGAGTGTTCTGTGGAAGCATCTCTCATTCTCAAGGTTCTTGTGCTAAGTTGTATACCTGAGGGTTGGTGTTTCAGTTGGTGTTTTAGGCTTTCCTCATAACATATAGCTTTTCTAAGTTTGATGACCACGCAAGGTTCCTCCATGTTTGATGGCGAATACTTCTCCAACATCTATTCTTGGGGCTCCCGATTGAGGGATAAGCAAGACGTACTCTTATCTTGAGCATTGCGTCACTCGCATTGCTCGAATCCCTAAAGTGAGGCAAAAATTTACAGTTCTTGGGTGACTTCGTTGGAGTTTTCTTTTGAAGTAATCTGAAGTGTTTGGACGGAACTGCAGAAAGTATTTGAGAGCAATAAGTCCAGACGGAGTCAAGTCTCCTCAACAATGGAAGCCATTCAGTTCTTCATTGCATTCTCATTCGTAACATTTCATTGTTTGTTTAAGCATTTATAGCATGTAAAAACTTGTTAATTTCTGAATGAAAATCATAATACATTGCTTATGTTCGTCTTGAAGTAATCCATTTGTTATCACTCATAAAATGATTTGCTTGCATACAATACCAACTTTACTAATCGCTTTCTTAGGCAAAAAGCTGAGGGAGAATGATGAAAGATAAAAATGCAAAAATCTCCAATTGTGTGCTTTTGAATAAAACCCTACTGAGGATGTACATGCATTGTTTCAAATCCCCAAACACCGGAGATATAAGGGAGATAGACCCTCGTCAACCCTTTGAGCCTTGAAGTAGGAGTTTCTTTTCTAATCACAAAGACCTTTATTTTAACCTTGGGGCAGGGTAGGGTTCATTTAACTTGATCGAGCTTTCAAAACTCACCAAAAGGGTATGCATCTAAGGATACAACAATGGTTATCCTTCAAAAGGTTGAGGAATGTCAAAACCGCAATGATTATCCTTATTCCATCAAGAGATCGAGAGTTGACGATACCACAATGGTAATCCTTCATTAAATCAAAGGAGTGAGGCAGTTGCAATCGCCTCCAACGAATCAAAGATAATGCGAGGTCACACGACTTGTTAAAAATATATAGCAAAAAAGAAATGGCAAAAAAAAAAGAAAGAAGAAAAGGATGAAAAGAAAAATGACAAAAGAAGCATAAAAAAAAAGAGACGATAAAATTGCCAAGCAAGAACAAAGTCGTGTGACAATGAATCGGAAGAATAAAAGGTGAGCGACCGTCATGTCCAAAGAACCTAATTGATTCCTCAACCATTTCAAATTCCTTGTGAGGGATGAGCACTCGTGACGAGTTAACTGAACATAAGACTGGAGAACATCATGAAAGGGGTGGGCACCAAATAATTTTGAGCCTAAAATTCCTTTGTTTCTTTAAACCGTGAACCCGGCCAAGTTACAACCCTTAAAAGTCCTAATTGAAGTAGGGTTTATTTTGAAAGCGCACTCCGATGAGATAGCATTTAACTGACTCCCAATGAAGTGAGACTCATATCCATGTTGGTATCGTACGTTTTCTTTATCTTCCATACGCAAAAATCGAGGTTGTTTCAACTAGTGATTAAGTCACAAGAGGTCGCAACCTCATTTCACAAAAAATTTTTTACAACTTCAAGACTAACATAGGCTTTGCATTAGAATTATCAATCTTAGAATTAACATTCTTTTGCATGCAAAATATGTGCTTAACATCAAGGAAATTTTCAAGGATGAGAATCAGCGAGTAACTTGATCATGTCAAAGTACAAGAAACTTGTGAACTCCGAGGAGTAAAAGCTAATCATCTCAAACATTGACCATCAAGGGGCAGGTTCTCTAAAGAAATCCGTTGGGCATGAACAGCTGATGCGTTCTTTGATTACTCTGTGGGGAAGAGTTTGAAGACTCCGTTGAGCGTGGTAAAGTTGTTTCCAGGTTTGTTTGACTTCAAAACAAAGAAAGCTTGGGGATTCTAGTAGGATGTACCTAATCAGGGGCAATTAAGTCGAGGTTTGACCTCTCAAAATTCAGCATATCTGGGGCAATCATGTCGATAAATCTCTTCAAGCTTTGATCAATCTGGGGCAATCATGTCGAGGAATCTCTCTTGAGTTCTACCAATCTGGGGCAGTTACGTCGAGATTCGACAAATCTCTCCAAGAATCCTTTAGGGAAAATTCCTTCATGGGTCAGGAAGCTTGGGGCACAATCTTTTGAGTTATCTTGCCTATCTTTGAGCATCGGATTTCTCTCGGAAACTTATTCTCCCCCCAAGCACTGGAGTTTATTTCTCCCAGGATGGGTTCTACTTCCCTAATCAAGGCTCCTTATCTGGACTTCTCATCCCCAACATGGTGAATCGAGGGAATCTCCTCAAGTTGAAAATCTTCCAAGCAGTGGCACATGGTGAGAGGTCAGAAGTTATTCTACACTCTACAAGCCAACAACCAGAAGGGGCATCTTGCAGGTCAAAGTCCAATATCCATTGGCATCTGTACATAATTCTTAACACTAAGGGGATTCTCCCCGGTGTTTACCTCACTAATGCCTTTATTTGGCATCCTGCATATAGTGTTCACTGCATATAAAATTGCATCCTCAAAAGCGTAGCATATCCATCAAAATGGAGCATTACGCCACAGAAAAATTCAAACATGCATACAAAGCATAAGCCAGATAATACAAATCAACACCCAATCGAGACAACGATACTTCCCCACATAAAAAGTTGTCCTTACAAACTCCAATTGATATCTTCTACTACATTACAAATCTCCTCAAGCCACGATGTCGATACCTAGTATCCTAAATCTCCAAAAGAAGTCTCATTTTCTCTCTCCAATATGGATCGGATGCAATGTCTTTCTTCGTCAGAATCGTTGTCTCCGAGGTTATTTCCCGTATGCTGCATGCAGATTAGAGCGTGAATGAGGGTGGGCATTCAACCCATCTCATTTTTCAATCGTTTGAATAATCATACTTGGTGTGTGGCAATTCGAACGATTGCCGCTCTTGAAGAGTTACACCCCGCCTTTTGGCCTGAGGGATTAATGTAATTCTTATGCTTCGCAAGCATCAAAATCTCCGTAATTTCCAGTGGTTACTGTCATCTTCTTGTCGAGTTTAGTCGTCACTAGTCTTGTTGTGGTTATTTCCCGTGTGCTGCGTGCAGATTAGAGCGTGAATGAGGGTGGGCATTCAACCCATCTCATTTTTCAATCGTTTGAATAACCATACTTGGTGTGTGCCAATTCGAATAATTGCCGCTCTTGAAGAGTTACAACCCGCCTTTTGGCCTGAGGGATCAATGTAATTCTTATGCTTCGCAAGCATCAATATCTTCGTGATTCTTCAGTGTACCAATATCTTTTGATAGAGTCTAGTCGTCACTAGTCTCCGTGGTTGCTTTCCCTCGTGCGGACAAAATTTGCAGGTCCAACCCTCATGTTGTGATTCCTTTGCCTTCCGTCCTGGAAAGCCATTTCAAAGCTCAGTTTTCATCCTGGGAAACCATTTCAAACCCAATTCCTAATCCCCTACCTCAGTGTTGTTGATAATCTTCTCCTTCTCCAACCTCATTGTTGGTGTTTATCCTTTTTCAATTCTTGTGGGACATAGGTCCGTTGATCTCACCCTGGTTTTGAGTCATTCTCACCCTTGATTTGAGTCGTGAGTCTGTTACTCTCACCCCCGATGTTGAGTCATAGATCGTACGAGATCTTTTTCCTTTCAGTCCTGAAGATCGTACGAGATCCTCTCCTGGTGTCGAGTCGATGTTGAGTCATAGATCGTACGAGATCTTTTTTCCTTTCAGTCTTGAAGATCGTACGAGATCCTCTCCTGGTGTCGAGTCGATGTTGAGTCATAGATCGTACGAGATATTTTTCCTTTCAGTCCTGAAGATCGTACGAGATCCTCTCCTGGTGTCGAGTCGATGTTGAGTCATAGATCGTACGAGATCTTTTTCCTTTCAGTCCTGAAGATCGTACGAGATCCTCTCCTGATGTCGAGTCGTTGTTGAGTCATAGATCGTACGAGATCTTTTACTTTCAGTCCTGAAGATCGTACGAGATCTTCTCCTGGTGTCAAGTCGATGTTGAGTCATAGATCGTACGAGATCTTTTCCTTTCAGTCCCGAAGATCGTACGAGATCCTCTCCTGGTGTCGAGTCGATGTTGAGTCATAGATCGTACGAGATCTTTTCCTTTCAGTCATTGTTTCATACAACTGCTTCTTGTGAGAACCTTTTATTGGCACCATTGTCACGTGACAAGCTACCCCCGTTCAAATCCAATCACCCACTGTAAATCTTCCACCAGAAAAACAAAAGTCTCTTTCCCCAGCAGATATCAGAAAAATAAAGGATAACATTTACACCATCTTCTCTTTAGGACAAATTTCTGGTACTTTGATATTTAATCTTCTTCTACCTCGAATGTTCGAAAGACTAGCGCCAATCTCACATTCAGGTTTAAGACGATTAAATAGGGGCAGCTGTCATACCCCAAATGTGTCCTATCCTTTCAATATTAACTGGCTTAGGCTTTGCATTCATGTACATACCTCCATTAGGGCATCAACATGACCTCGCGTTCATTCATCAAATAAACATCTAAAAAGCATGGGACCAAGGGTTGAAAGTTTAGGGCTTCTCTATAGTTTTGAGGTTTCTACTTCAGACAAGCTTGTCTCAACTAGTTTCCCTGTATGTATTGAAATGCGTACTAGGGTTGATTCATAGACTTCTTCTTCGTCAAGTTACAAGGTGTGCATCCATCAAAGGTTTGACTGAGGACCGCTGAGTTAGGATTTCCTATTTGCGGTGTCCGAGTTTGTTAAAGTCCATCTGCAAAGGTCAATTGGATTTCATGCCAAGGTGTTCTTATGTGCATCAATTCTTATATTCTCCAAGGATTCCTCAAGGCACTATTGGCATGATGAATTGAAGTTCAATGCACGTCATGGCATAAGAGATAAACTTGTGGATTCATTTTGTTCAAGGCGTGTTTATTCTTTCATTTGCTTATGGCTTGTAATACGAGTTTGACTTAGCTTGGCGAGTGAAGTTAAGGTTGCATTAGAAGAGTAAGATGATTGAGATTCGAAGTTGATTCAAGTGATTCCATAAATTCAAGTTGATGTTCAAGATTTGTTGGTGGGATCCAAATTCTTAAGCATATGATTTATCAAGAATTAATGCAAGCTTGCAAAAATGGACAGATTCGTTCAAGATGTTTTAGCAAACAAGTTTCACAATCTTCGTCATTCGTTATCATTCAAGGTCTTACACAAAAAAAGAAGAAGTCAAGGTGTCCGAAGTTGTTTGATTCAAAATACACGTCCAAAAATCAAGCATTCATACAATATCATCACAAAATTCATTACAAAATTCATATTCAAATTACAAGGTTTCCATGGCCCAACCCGTTACATCATATTGCAAGAAAACAACACAAGAAAAAAGCTTTACAAAAACTATTCTACAAGCTTTGGTATCCTAAGCTATTCCAAGGGCCAATCTTCCTTCACTTTAACAAAAAGAACCTGCAAGACAAACGAAATCTCGACGCTGCATACACCAAACAACCGCAACAGTCCAACTGTAGCAACCTGTTAGCTCGTCAAAACCGGCATGAGACTGAGCTTGGATCCAAAAAGAACCGTTTCAGCCTCATCAAAACCGACGCAGCCAATGAACCGAGCCAAACAGTCTAAGAAAACCGGCTCAGACCAAGCTCCCAGCAAAAAATAGCAGTAAATGGAAAATTACTCATAACGAAAAAAAACGGACTGCAAGCAAAAACTTCAGAATGAGAATCAGTAACAGAAAATGGATGAAACTTCAGAATTTATGTAACAAACTTCTTAAAGGCCTTCACTCTTCAACTCACAAAAACCATGACAAAGTAAGTTCCAAATCACACACTAAATAAAACCAGCCCTGCGATACATCATCCAATCATAATCTAAGTAAGTTATCCCAAAACCAAAAAAAAACTAACCTACTGACAGTATACTTCAAGTCCCAGCATTAGCATTCAAAAAAGGAAAAGACAAATTTATGTGTGTCGGTTATGCATTCAGTCCATCTAACAACCACCACACATGGTACCGTGACGGTGAAATCATCGAGTTCTACCTCATATACAGGTTTCAGTTCATACATACCTTGGTCGTTGAAATACTCATAAACAAAATCCAACACAAAAAAGCAGCCTGCTGCCCACCTATACCAGCTTGCAGTATCAATCCGTAAAGCCACGTATTGCAGTACTTAATTCAAAGTCAGAAAGAATGCATCAGGAAAATAGCAGAATAAAATGCTAACTAAACACTACAACTTTGGTTCAATACCTGCAATTTGAAACCCAAAAGAGGACCAGAGCTGCAATTAAACCGTGCCTGCAATTAAATCCGAAACGACTCAACCAAATTCACTTTCCATCCTATAACAGACAGGCATAACTGAAACAACAGAAAAAATGATATCAGAGAAATGGTAATAGAATTTGGGCATAAGGATCAAAAAAAAGAAATTGAAAGAGTAGAGAAAACACGTAACAAATTCTCTTGAGAATCTTCAATCACCGCCATTCTCAATTCTCCCTGTAATCTTCAGAACCTTCACCGCCTCAAGTTCCACTCCAAAATTCCACACATAAATCAATACCAAGTGTTTACATCAGTCACAAACCTGCATACATCAGTTCAAAAGAAAAACTCAGCGAACTTGCACAATCAAGGCCTCACAATCTCATCACGCGATTGCATACAATTCAGGGTTCAGTTGAAACAGTCAGAAAAACAAGTACAAGAGTCAAGAGGAATTCTACTAATAATCTCACACTATCTTTCCTACCTGATTTCACACTCTGAACCAAACCTCCATCTAACTAACTCACCAACTGTCCAAACAGAAAAATAACTAACCTAGTAACTAATTCTAACCACCTAACTGACATAACTAACTCCAAACCTCTTTAACAGACCCCAAACCACAAGTAACTGAAACCATTCCTCACTCCTATCCTAGTCAGCACCTGAACCTAGCTCATCACCAGCTTCTGTATATTCAAACCTCCCTCCATTTTCACCATTCGGACATACGCCACCCTCTTCATAACCACTTCACCATTCTCCATTCACCACACACCATTTCATCTTCATCCTCTTCCACTCTCCATTCAGAACTCTCTCTGCAAACATTTCACCTTTCACCCATCTTCTTCGCTCTCTCCAATTTACTCTCTCTGAATTATTCATCTCCATTCTCTCAGCACCCTCACCATCACTATACGCTCACCTCCATTGTTGAGCAGAGATTCAACCTCTGAAGCTCTGCTACAACAGAGCTCAGCCTTCATCCTTCATCATTCAATCTCTCAATTCCCCTCTCAACGCAAAAATCAACAAAGGCAACCCACAGAAGACTCCCGAAAAATTCAAAGAAAAGAAGTGGAAGAAGAAGAGGAAAATGTTCATACAAGAAGAAGAAAAGAAGATAGCGAGAGAAAAAGAGGAATAAGAATGATACCTGGCTTGAAGTTTTCCTCGCCAAATTAGCACCGTCGAAGAGGCCACCGGAGCTACTCCGGTAGGTAAGTGATTCCTTGACCTCTCTTCAGTTTCTTTGTTGTTGTCTGGTAGATTAGCCTTCTCCGATTGTTAGCCCTAAGATCCCGATCCATAAAACTTCCTCGTAATCATTTGATTCCATTTTTCTTCAACCTAGGGTTTACAATTTTCTTAGATATCGAGGAATGGAGGGGGAATCAGACAAAATTAGGGCCGGATTGTTGTTTAGGGTGGGTTGGTGACGGAGATGGTGGCTCACGGCAAGAATAGGCGGTCGGCGCCGTTTGTTCATTTGAGACGAGAGTGAGAGATGAGAACGGAGAAGAGAGGGGGGGATTAACTTTCTGATACAGAGGGAGGTGAAGAGTCATACGGTTTAAGTCTAACACACAAAACGCACCGTTTTCCCTTTTCTTTTTCTTTTCTTTAATTGTTTTTTTCTTTTTTTGTTTTCATAATAGTAATTAAATCTAATAATGAAGCTAAATAATAAAATCTGATCACCAATAAGACTTTGGGCCTCACCGAATTCTGATTCTCACCCCACCTGGCCCATACGTTCTCTTTTCCTTTTTTTATGTTTGCTACAAAATAACTCTGTTTGGGCCAATACCTGGGCCTGCGCCTGTTTTACTAATTGTACCACTATTTTCAATTTGGCACCCCCCTGGTCACATATTTTCCCTATTAGAGTTTAGGTTTTTTAACATAGTTTTCTTTCTTATTTTTCCTTAGTGATAGAAGAGAAAATAATCACCATTTAGGTTAGATTTTAAGCTAATAAAAAAGGCTAGTTTCCTTAGTAGATTTTTAGGATTTAATTTTGACGTTAATCCTTTGAATTTTTCACTTAAAAACCCATAAAAATAGTAGTATTTTTTAGGTTAATTTTTGCACTAATGTTTGAATTGCTTTTGTATCATTCCCATGTTATTTTCGTATAATTGTTGTGTGATAATTGTTGCTCGCTTTTGGCCATATTTTTGGCCTACCTTGTTAATACCATTAGTTTGTTAACATTAGATTTAGACTAGAATAACAATCATTAGGCTAGACTTGATTAGGTTAGTCTCCCCCTTTTCATTCTTTTTCTTTTACAACATCAAAACATCTAATAAATATTCAAAACAAAATCCCTTTAAAAAAACAAAGAAAACCCTTAAAAAACATTAATAAAAAAGTGAAAATCATTAAAAAGGGAATGGAAGCTTGAATCTCCCTTGCTTAAGGAAATCATTCGAGTGCTTGGATCTCTCTTGCTTTAGGGAACCATTCGAGCGCAAGTTCCCAATTTCTAAAAAACACCAACCAAAGAGTAACTCGAGTTTCCCTTGCTTAAGGGATTTCCTCGAAACGCTCAAAGTCTCTCTCTCATCTCTTTTTCTTAAGGGAAATGTTATTTCCGCTCGAATGCATCATAGGCGATCCCTTATGCAAGAGCGCGAACGTTAACTCCGCCCAACTAAAAAACACAAAAACAAACAAAAACATATGAGCAGAACTACGGCGCTCTGATTCCTGAAAAGGATACGTAGGCATCAAGTCGCGGGGCTTGAACGAGCACATTTGTAAATATTTCCTTCTTTTCCCCGTATTTCTTTTTGCATTCATTCACATATAGGCAGCAAGTAATAAGGCAACAAGGCAACCAGGGGGATTACCCTAAAGGTGTGTGTGGCACAATCAGGTGGTTAATTCAGATATTTTATCTTATAATTATTGATCTAATTCAGTTCAAGGCTTGCACTCCCTAAGATTCCTAACCACGCAGTTTAAAATTGCAGAAATTAAAGGCAGAAAAATATAAAGTCCTACGCTATTACAATAAACACCTGCGGGGAAGGGAAATAAAAGGCAGAAAATAAGAGGGAACAATAATTAGTAAAAAATCCTTGAACGCCTTGATCTTCTTCAAACCCTGAAAATTAAAAGGAAAATAATAAGGGTTAGTGTATTACAGATCCATTGACTATTGATGCAAACCCTATTTTAATTCAAAAGACAAAAATAAAAAAAATGATATTTAAACAAAAAGAGAGTTAGAAACTTAGCTTTTTGATCTGAACGCGCGTGGCTGAAGGATCTCTGTTAATCCTGAAAATTAGCCACGAAGAAGAAAAATGTCAGTGCATTAAAGATCTCAACAATTATAACATGACAGATTAAAAATTAAAATGGTAATAATTTTAGGAAAACAAATAAATGGCAAGGATAAAGGCAAACCCCGAAAGGATAGAAGTTAATCATGATTAATAGAAGAAACAGATAAAAACCTAGACTAAGGTTAATGGACAACACCTACCAATAACAGTGATTAGTGATCATGATAAAATTAGGGTTTATAATTGGATTAAATAAATAGAATATGAAAGGTTAATAATAAGAAAATTCTACTGAATATGACAAATTAAATGATTATCGGACTAAACCCTTATTTAAAAGTATATATGAAAATTGGTTTTTAATATTAAAAACAAATATTAATGGAATTGTAAAAAAAAGTTGAGTTTTTGATGACTATAAAATTATTGTTATATAAAAAACTAATTTGTAACAAATAAATAAAACAAACAAAAGAAATTATGGTAAAAAAGGGAAAGAAATAAGATAGCATTTATATAATTAAAAACAAAGAAAAAAAATTATTAAAGAAAACTCAGCTTTGCTTAGGTGTTGGAGATCCTTGAGGGTGCATGGTGGAGTGCGCCTCTAGCAGCCTTCCGATCTGGAGCTTGTCATACACCAATTTTTGACCTAAGATACCACCTCATATCATTGCATATGCATCATTTGCATCACTAACAAATTGCATAACTTGTGTTTGCTACTTGTGCTCAGCAGGGTTTAATCAAGAAATCACTCATCAGTACAAGCAACAACCAATTAGGGTTTTGTTCTCCCTTCATCTCAAATGAATCATCTTCATCAATAATCAACATTTGATCCTCAAAGATTCATTTCAACAAGCTCATAGGCTCTGAATCAACCAAATTAGGGTTTTAACTGAAGACAGCATACTCCTGACTTTTGCTCAGGATTTGACCTAATGGCTTGGGACATGACCTCAAGAACCCAAGTACATCATTTTGACCTAATCTATTGACTCAAGACATCTCCTACACAAGGATTGATCAAGATTCAAATTTCAAATCATCAGACTAGGGTTTTGAACTATCAGGGACTAAAATCAGGGATCACATTTGGGAAACCCTAAAAAGCTCCAGGGAATCACTCAAAGGTTTCAATCATCTTCAAATAATCCCTATGACAATATCCAATGAAAATTGTATCCCAATTCAAGATCCACAGTCATCAATTTCATCAGGTCGACAATTAGGGTTTTTGACCCAATTCACCTGAGCAACTGACTTTTTAATCAGAACATGGTGCCATAACTTAAACCATGGCTCAAGGTCCTCCAATAACTCAATGTGATCCATTCATACCATTCATTTGGTGAGGATAGCTTGGTTCATTTGAAATCTCCAGAAACGCGATTCGTTTGAAAAAGTCAACTGTACAAGATCACCATTGACTTTTTGGAAACTTTGGTCAACCATGACTTTTGAAGTTTTCAATCATCAATATATGATATATGAAGTCATTTGATCAAGGAAAATCAAGAAAATCAATCAAGAATCAAAAAGTCAAAAGTTTGACTTTCCATACTTAGAAAATTTTCTAAGTGTTTTTCAATGGTTTTTTCCAAACTTTGGAAGGGAATAACTCAAAATTTCACATACAAACTGAAAAAATCTTCCAAAATGAAAGTTGTAGATTTTGATCCAATGAACAACTTTGTCACACATAATGTTTTTCCATAAGATCAACCATTTAAGAGATATGGAGCTTCAAAGTTGGTATCTTTTGAAAAATGCACTTAAAATCTCACTTTCTTCAAAGTTCATGGATCTTTTTCACCCATTTCCTTAAAGGTCTTGAAGAAAATTTCAACTAGGGTTTTGAAGTACATAACATTAGCTTTCTAAAATGTCCAAGAGCATGAAAAAATATGAAGTATAGCTATGGTTTTGAATTTTGCCATTAGTGATCATTTCACTTGAAATTACAAGCCATTTTTACCAAAGTTATGAACTATTCTACCAAATGATGCAAGCAATTATACACATATGCAATAATTGGAAGATATTTCTGGTTTGTGATCAGATTGGAAATAGATAAGAAGATTGGAAGATTTTAACCATGGTTAAGTCATTTTAACCATATGCATTTAATGTAAAAGATTCCATTCTATCTTTTAATGCCAAATCACCAAAGAAAGATCAACTTTCAAAGCTTGGAGTTCAGAATCCTTGGCCTATAAATAGAGGTTCAAATCACTTTCAAAATCACACCAAAACCTCACAAAGCATAGGTTTTATCTTTCTTTCTTGAATGGCAAGTTTCTTAAGTTTCAAAGAGGTAGAATTTCCAACCTCTAAACCATTGAAGTTCTGGCCAAGATGGTGGTTCTAACAACTTCTAAACATCATATGTGATGTGTTTGATCCACTCAGACACCCCAAAAACACCTATATTTCAAAATCACTACCTCACTTCCATATATGCATAAAGAGAGCCTTATCATGCCAAAATCCATACCAAGCCAATTCTGTCCAAACTAACCTTCTAAACATCATCCATATACTTCATATGAACTGTTCCAATCATCATCCATGATCTGAAACATCAAAATCATCAGGCTTGATCCTCACTTAAGCCATACTGCAGATCGGGTACATGAATTGATCAAGAGGTTTCCAGTTCATTCCAAGCATTCAAACATGTTCCCTAAGGTCCATTGAAGCTATCCAGATCATCAAACAGCATCTGTAACACCTCTATTGAAGAATTCAATTCTCAGTTTTGCCGTTTTTGAAGGTAAGTGCTATGAACTTCAAACTCTATCATACATGCATCATAAATGGAAAACTGGTTTACCATCTTGTTTCTGCACATATGAGGATCATTAACCCTCAATCAATTGCATCATAACTTGCACATACATCATTTCACGATCAAATTCAGTTTTAGGGTTCTTCATGTTCATGCGAAAATTGATCACCTTAGAGCAAAAATAAATGAATTATGAGGGTACCATCATGATCCTTGTGAAAAACCGAGTGAGATAGACCCTTTACTTGATCAAAATAATCCAGTTTCAAAGATTTTCAAAAATCAGTTGGGGTTGTGTTCTTGGCGCGTTTTTTGGTTTGAAAAATTCAAATCCTTGTTTTAAAATATATTTAATTCAACGCGTGTTATTAACAAGCCACAAGCGTGGCGCAGTTGGTTCATGTTTTGGTTGGTGAGAGAGAGGGCGTGGGTTCAAACCCTTGTGAAGACAAAACCCAATTTTTTAACACTTATTTTCTTCATTTTCTTTACAACTTCAATTAATTAATTAACCAATAAATTAATTCATTTTCACTTCATTTTTTGTATACTCTTTATTTAATATGTATATTTTATAAATGTCCAAAAAAATCACAAAAATATTTATTATTTGGTATATTTTTATTAGGTTTAAAATGACATGTTTTTAGTGTTTTTTTTTAATACTTTAAATATTGTTTTTTATTTGATTTTCAAATTTAATCACTTGTAATTATTTTTGTGATCAAACCCTAATCTCTTAGGTCTTAATTAAGCATAAAATTTGTTTTTTTATCTTGATTAAGTGGACTTTGTCAAAATTCAAACTGTTTTAAAACAAACGATCACAGTTTTTCAAAACGATAAACCATTTCTTTTTTTGGTTTTCTTTTCAAAATAAACTCTTGATTAAATATTTTTGGATTGATCAATTGATTTTCAAAACATGGGCCTCTCGAATATTAGAGAGTATAAGTCCCATTCCTTTTCTTTGTACAGTTTTTCTTTAAACAGAAAAAAACTTCTTTCAAAATAAAACTTTTAAACTGTTTTCAAACGACGAAACCTTGCGTCTGTTAATAAAACAATCAACCATGTTTTATAAAATAAAACATGGGCCTCCACATCGGTATAAGTCCCATTCCCTTACATGAAATTAGGTATTTCATTGTACATACACCTTTTTGTACATACCTCGATCAATGTGATTTTTTATCCTCGGATAACAAGTCAAAAATGAAGGTTTTCTTTAAATCTTCTCAAAAAATACCATGGGCCTCCATGTAGGTATAAGTCTCAACCTCCCTTGTAAATACTTGTTTACATAGCTTTTGAATAAACTCAATGGGCCTCTCCCCGAGTATAAGTCCCGAGCCCCCGTGCATACAAACGGTCATCCTTACAGGTATATTTCCTTCATAAACTCCATTGTATACACACACTTTGTCATATATAACAGTTCATACTTGTTCATATTTGTTCATGTACTTGTTAATATTTGATCGTACTTGTTCATATTTGTGATCATGTTATATATACTTTTTCAACTTAGTACAACACTAGGTTCCCCATAGCCTCCTATTGGGCTTTGTGCAAAGAATCTCCCTAGTTTAGGTTAGGACATAAAGTATGGTTTCCCGGTGAAATCGCTCTAAGAGCTCAAACCAACTATACCACGCCTCCTCTTGGGCTTCGAACAAACGACTTGTCCATCCCATAGCCATCTCTTGGGCTTACAATGCAAGGACCCTCGATTGTCCCTCCCATAGCCTCCTCTTGGGCTTACAATGCAAGGACCCTCGGATAGCCTCCTCTTGGGCTTCGTACAAGGACCCACGGGCTTCTTAAAAGCATCCCCATATCCAAATCAAATACCCTAGGAGATTAGACATTTATCATCTCTATGATAGGAGTATCTCTTCTATATCATCACAATCAATCAATCAAATTTCCTCTTTTTCCACAAGGCTGGCTAATCAATCAAACCTTTTGCCACAAGGCTGGCTGATTAATCAAAGTTTTTGCCACAAGGCTGGCTTCGTCGAAACTTTTGCCACAAGGCTGGCTGATTAATCAAAACTTTTTGTCACAAGGCTGACTTATCAAAAGTTTTTTCCACAAGGCTGGCTAATCAAACTTGTTTTTGCCACAAGGCTGGCTAAACAAAAACATCTTTATCATTCTAAGAACCATAAGTGGCACAGCCCAGGGCTTATAATGAAAAGATTTCAAACAAAATCAAACAGATGTATGTGATGATATAGATTAGATACATCGAGCATTTAGATGACATTTGTCTCTTATCCTTTGCTTCCACTAGCATAAGTTGGAACTACGATTGCTCTAACTTTCTCAACATCCCTTTGAGAATACGTAGGCACAAGGTCGTATCCTTGGCGAGCAAAACTTCTATCTCCCTCAAACCACTCAAACCTTAGCACCCGTAGACCCCGAGCTACAGATGCTCTGATTCCCTATAAGGGATATGTATGCAGAGGATCGCGATGATCTTTGCGAGCATAATCAAACAAACACCTTAGGTCCCACCTATCTCATAACAGAACCTCCCAATAACATAGAATGAAACAAACATAACAAAGAAACCTATAGAGTACTATAGATACGTTGGGTGCTAATACCTTCCCTTCGTATAACCAACCCTCTTACTCGGAATCTCTCCCCCACTTTTGCATTGCTTTTAGTTTTGTTATTTTCTTTGCATATCTTTTAAGGTTATTGCAACTTTTTTCCTTTTCCTACTTTGGAAACAATAAAAAGTTTGGTCGTGACAAAAACAAAAGAAAAATCTTTTTCTTGAGCACTCGAGCCCAAAGAAGGCATCAGGTGTCTCATCCCCGATCGATTTTTCCCCGCGACTGAAAAATGGCGACTTCACTATGAACATCTTTTTATTGTTTCCAAAGAAAGGGTTAATTCTAATTGTTATGTTTTCATTTTCATTCTTGTTACATGTGTGGTTCTGTGGTTCTGTGGTTCTGTTACTTGTGTGGTTGTGTTACAAGTGATACATTATGGACAAATCCTAACCCGGATTAAGTACACATAAGAATTAGGTGGAGGGTATAGTCATGTATGGCATACAAGGAGTTCAGTCCTTAAAAAGCTGGCATGAGAATCCTTCCGCTCAGTGGAGGTTCCTTGTTGGTAGTATATGTTTAGCAAGTTCAATTGAGAAGACATTATTGCTTTCATTGAACTGTAGAAGCTGAGTTGGCTATAGAACCCATAACCCATCTTGGCCTTATTAGGTTGTAGCGCAGAAACTATTCAGGTGAAGACTTGAATTAGTTGTCATGCGGAGAGCCACACTCAGACGAGTTTTTCTTTAGAATATTGCTAGCTCACAAGTTCAGTTGTGCAAGCCGGTAATATCCGAAAGAAAAATGTAGACTCTGACGTATCAGTAGAACATGTTGTGCAGGTGATTAAACCCTAGTACTATCCCATGTTTGGTTCTCTGACCTCATGCTCGTGACGCTGAAACTTTGAACCAATGTGTACCATGTTTGTATTACCATGTTTGTAGAACCATGTTTGCACTACCATGTTTGCATTATCATGTTTGCCTTACCATGTTTGTATATGTGGCATTCATGCATCCATGCATTCATACATTCATTGAAAATCCATCTTTTCAAAAAAAAAACACATGATTTTTTCCAAAAATTTTAGAGAATTTTTTTTGCAAACATTATAGGATTAAGTTATGGAGTGGGTAAAAAGGCATACCAAAAAGTATGGTTTCAAAGCGCCTAATGTGGAAAGACTGAAAGAGTTAGCATCTTTTGTACAAGATCCTTCCGATTTTAGGAAAAGCCAGGGAAAGCTTTTGCCTATCTTGAACACTCATGTTGATGAAGGACTTCTCAAAACTCTGGTTCAGTTCTATGATCCCGTCTACCGATGTTTCACCTTTCCAGACTATCAGTTGGTACCAACCTTGGAAGAATATGCCAAACTTTTGGGTATTCCTGTGTCTGACAAAATACCTTTCAATGGTTTGGAAGCCATTCCTAAGTCACAAGTCATTGCAGCAAGTATCCACTTGAAGAAATCTGAAGTAGAGAGCAATTGGACTACCAAAGGAAACCTTCCGGGTTTGACTTCGCAGTTTCTAATAAAGAAAGCCTTTGATTTCATCGAAACTGGTAGCATGATAGCTTTTGAAGCTGTATTAGCCTTGCTCATCTATGGGTTGGTTCTGTTTCCCAACGTCAACGACTTTGTTGATATCAACGCCATAAAGATCTTTCTGATTGGAAATCCTGTTCCGACTTTGCTTGGTGACATGTATTTCTCTATTCATCACAGAAATCGCCAAGGCGGCGGGATCATTGTATGTTGTGCACCTCTTTTGTTCAAATGGATTGTTTCACACTTACCTAAGTCTCCTATTTTCACGGAAAACCGGGAAGGCTTGCGTTGGCCTCGAAGACTTATGTCCCTTACTAATAATGATATCCATTGGTATACTCTGGCTCGCTGCGGTACATAAACCATTGATAGTTGTGGAGAGTTCGCCAACGTACCCCTCATTGGTACACAAGGAGGAATTAACTACAATCCGGTCCTAGCCCGACGATAACTCGGGTATGCAAATTCAGCTAAACCCGTTGGTCTCGCTGTGGAATGTTACTTCTATCAAGAAGGGGAGGATCCTCAAGGGTTAAAGACAAGAACGGTAAGAGCTTGGTACGACGTCCGAAGGAAAGAAAAAGGTGGGGTAAGAAATTGCATTGCTACGAACGCCTACACTTGTTGGGTGAAGAAAAGAGCAAGGGAGTTTCAAATGCCTTATGATTATGAAAAACCCATGTTCCCTGTGGTATCCCAACTACCCAATATTCCCATTGACACTGCGAAAGAATACCAGGAGATTCTAGCCAAGATGAGGTTAGAAAAAGACGCTTGGGAAGAAAAGTTTCGTAGAACTGATGTGGAAAACAGAAAGTTGAAGAAACGGGTGAAAGATCACGAAGAAACTCTCTTATATCAAGATGGATGGCTCATGAGCAAAGATGAGAAAATTCGTCGAAAAGACGCTGCAATCAGGAGGTACATCAAAGAAAGAAAGAAAAATCTTGAAGCCTCAACAAGCAACGCTCCGATGCCTGACGACTGGAAGAATGTTATTGACAAGCTGAGGACCGAGAAGGCCGAGCTGAAAGCTTACTATGGGAAAGAAATCATGAAGCTCAAGCTGCATAACGCATTTGGTTCTTCGTTCGATGAGGATGTTTAGGATTGTTTAGCTTTTTATTTATCATTTGCTTCTGTAAGGAGCTACGCTCCAATGTTGTAACATTTCCCATTATTTCAATAAAAGAATAGTTTGTGTTCAAATGTTTGCAAGAAAATAATCTTTAAAATGTTTGGAAAAATCATAAACTTCTTTTTGCATACATCATTCTGCATATCGAGTCTTTTGTATAGAGTCTCATCTTTTGGATCTTTCTCCAATAGATCGTCAAGCTGTCGCGTCTCAAAGTTTCTCGACCGCGCTCGCAATCAGATCACAGATACAATACTCGTTCAAGCAAAAGAAGAGTGATGGAAAGCTCTGAACAATAGAATGTTGAGCTCCGTGGTACAGTGACCACCGTTCAAGAAAAGTTGGAAAGTCTCACTACTCTGGTTGACTCCTTAATGGCCGCACAAAATCAGCAGCCACACCCAACAGTCAAGCAACGGTGATATCCGAGGTCACTACTCTAGTTTCTACAGTTGCATTCAGCATTCCATATTTCTCCATGCCATAAGGTTGGGGCACGCCTTTCAGATTTGGTGCAGGTTTCCGCCATAATTTCTCTGGGGTTCAAACAACCACAACTGAAGCGCCTGCTACACAAGGTTCAGTATTCACTCCACATCAGGGGGTAACTTTTTCCCAAATCACTATGGCGCTCTCTCAACCCACTATGACAGTTCCAACCCCTACGGTTCACACAGTTCCTTATGGTGGCAATGAGATTTATCATGATCAAGATGATAGCACAAATTAGCATAACCTTGTGGAAGATATCCAAGAACAGTTCAACAAGATTCAATTGGAAGTCAAGGCTATTCGTGGGAAAGATTTGTTTGGAAAGAATGCTCAGGAGCTATGTTTGGTTCCAAGTGTATAAATACCATCTAAATTCAAGGTCCCTGACTTTGAAAAGTACAAAGGTAGTTCTTGTCCACAAAGCCATCTTGTAATGTATGCTAGGAAGATGTCTATTTATGCAGATAATCATCAGTTGCTCATCCATTACTTTCAAGACAGTTTGACTGGTGCCGCACTGAAGTGGTACACAGGTTTGGATAGCACCAATATTCGGACTTTCAACGACCTAGGTGAGGCCTTTGTCCAACAATACAAATATAACTCGGATATGGCTCCAGACAGAGATTAGCTTCGATCCATGGCCCAGAAAGATCATGAAGCTTTTAAAGAATATGTCCAACGATGGAGAGAAACTGCTGCTCAGATTAATCCACCGTTAAAAGAGAAAGAGATGACAAAGATCTTCTTGAACACTCTTGTCCCATTTTATTATGAACGCGTGATTGCTAGTGCTCCAAGTGATTTTACTGAAATGGTAAACATGGGAATGCGTCTAGAAGAAGGAGTCCGAACCCGACATCTAACTAAAGAAGGTGGATCTTCAAGCGGAACCAAAAAGTTCGGAAGCGGTTTCCAAAAGAAGAAAGAACAAAGTGTTGACATGGTGTCCCAAGGAAAGCCAAGAGGAAACGTCAATTGTCAACAACAGATTGCTGCTATTGCGCCAATCGTTAATACAACACCTAATCCAGGATTTACCCCGCAGTTTCAACAACAACAGCCTCGACAATAGGCTCAACAGTTTAACAACAATCAGAATCGTGTGCAAAAGGCTCCACAGTTTGATCCGATTCCAATGACCTACACAGAATTGTACCCTGCCTTGATTGAAAGAGGTCTTGTTCAAACTAAAGCACCACCACCAGTACCTGAGAAACTCCCATGGTGGTACAAAGCTGAGGTCTCATGCCCTTATCATCAAGGAGCACCTGGCCATGATCTTGAGCATTGCATAGCTTTGAAATATGAAGTTCAGAGGTTGGTTAGATCTAATCTCCTCTCTTTCAGAAATTTGAGTCCAAATGTGCAAGCAAATCCACTGCCCAATCATGGAGGGCATGATGTAAACCTGGTACGTGAAGGCCTTGGCCAATACCGAATCTATGATATCAATTTCTCAAGAGCAGATTTGGTACAAATGCACGCCACTCTCTGTCAAGGGCGGAATTTTCGCCAGCATCACTACGGTTCCTGTAGCATATGTGGTATAGATCCTCACGGATGTTCAATTGTGAGAAGAGATCTTCAATTTTTTCTAGATGATGGTACTATTCAGATCTCCAGAAATAGGAATGAAGATGAAGTTAACATGATAGGATGTTATCCGCATGAGCTTTTAGTCTCAGATATCAACTCGGAAATGCCTAAAGTTAACATCATCATTCCTCATTTCAACATGCCCGAGCGCATAGAAGTTACCTATAACAAGCTAAAGGTTCCTGTTGCTCCTTTGATCATTTGTCTACCTGGACCTGTTCCCTATGACTCTGATAAGGCAGTTCCATACAACTACAATGCAACAATGGTAAAGAATGGACAAGAAGTTCCTTTACCTACTCTTTCATCTGTCGTAAACATCGTTGATGTAAGTCGAGTAACAAGAAGTGGACGTGTGTATACTCCACTACCTCAAAAGCAGCCTGTTGCTCCTGCAACCGGGCAAAATCCTGTCGATACACCAGTGGGGAATCCTGTGGAAACTTCTATCAGTAATACGAGCACTGATGCTGGCCAATCCAGTGGAACCAATGTAAATCCTGTCTTTGATGAAATTTTGAAACTCATCAAAAGAAGTGAATACAAGATTGTGGATCAGCTTATGCAGACTCCTTCAAAGATCTCAATACTTTCATTGCTTTTAAACTCTGAAGCTCACAGGGAAGCCCTGATGAAAGTCTTGGATCAAGCTTTTGTAGATCATGATGTGACTGTTGACCACTTTGATGGGATAATAGCTAACATAACAGCTTGCAACAATTTAAGCTTTTGTGATGAAGAACTCCCCGAGGAGGGCAGAAATCACAATCTTGCTCTGCACATTTCTATGAACTGTCAGTCAGACTCTTTGTCCAATGTGTTGGTAGACACCGGATCTTCCTTGAATGTATTGCCAAAGACGACTCTTGCTCGCTTGTCTTACCAAGGAATGCCTATGAAGTTCAGTGGTGTAGTAGTCAAAGCATTTGATGGATCGCGAAAATCTATTATCGGCGAAGTCAACCTTCCCATGACAATTGGTCCACATACATTTCAAATCACCTTCCAGGTCATGGACATTCAAGCTGCTTATAGCTGTCTGTTGGGACGACCATGGATCCATGAAGCAGGGGCAGTAACTTCTACGCTCCATCAAAAGTTAAAATTTATAACAAAAGGAAAATTGGTAACAATAAGTGGCGAGCAAGCCTTGATGGTGAGCCACTTATCCAATTTCTATTTCATTGGTGCCGATAATATGGAAGGAACGCAGTTCCAATGTCTCTCTTTAGAAGATGAATCTTCCAAGAAAAAAGCGTCGATCTCTTCTTACAAAGAGGCAGTAAAAATAGTAAAAGATGGAACTACCACTGGCTGGGGGCAAGTTGTGATCCCTACCAAGAATGAAACCAGAGCAGGGCTCGGATGTTCACCAACATTCTCAAACTGCACCAAGAAGGATGAAACCCTTCGTCCGATCAAAGAAACATTCATTAGTGGAGGATTCCTTAACCCAATTCCTCAAGAGGTTAATATCCTTATCGAAGAAGGTCTACCTGATCCTGAAGAAGAATGGAAATGTTATCTCAATGACTCGGGATATATATCTCAGGAAGAACCATATGCACTGTTCTATCCTCCTTTCAGAGAAATCCAAAGGCAACGAGACTGAGCCTGTTCCTGCAGAAATCTGGGACACCTTGGGACAACCAAGTGGCAAATATGATTATATGTTGAAATATACTGCACCTGAAAGTTCAAAGATTGTGATTGAAGATATCCAACCAACTGGATGGGGAGATTCCTTTGAATATAATAGTCAACCAGAAGAGGTTTATCAGCCCTCTCAATTTTCTGAGCAGCCTAAAATAATTGAAGATTTCGGCTTCAACGCATCTACCAAGATTTATAATCCTGAAGATGGTTATTATCACATAAACGCCATTTTTGAAGATGAAGGGGAAGATGGCCCCGCAATTGACTCGGAAAGTGTCTCTGACAATGAGTCTCTTCATCCTGAAGACTGGGAAATACATCCTGAAAATTCTGAAGATTGTGACTCATCATATGCTCTTCAAGAAGTAGAAGAAGGTCGTTTCAACTCTACAAAGAACAAGGGTGACAAACCAGGACCTTCAAATCCTGCTCGACCAGCGGTCAATGTCATCACTGAAGATAATTCTGAGGAGAATTTTCCTGAATACATAATACACAGAGGAGTTCGTTTCTACTGGAAAGCTGTCGACGTCCCGAATGTTGTTCGCCACTCAAAGTAATCACCTCGCTATTATTTTGACCTCCTGCCTGGCCCAAAGCAGAGAGATGTTTTATAGGGCTTTGCTTTTAAATGTTTTGCCCGAATAAGTTTGTGTATAGGGCTTTGTTTTTAAAAGTTTCCCTCTTTGTCCTGCCCAAGAAAAATGAGTTTGTGTTTAGGGCTTTGTTTCAAAAATGAATCATAAATAAAGTGTCATTTTGAATTCCCTACATTATATGTTTTATTTTTGCTTTTTTCTGGAAATGGTAATCCTAAAAAACCAAAAAAAAACTTTTCAAAAAAAATCTGCCTACACTCTTGCACTCATAAATTTTCTGAAATAAATATAAATCATATGTGCAGATTTACTAGTGATAAACCCATTGAATGCAATAACCCTATGCCCTCTCCTAACTTTGAGTTTCCTGTGTTTGAAGCCAAAGAAGAGGAAGAAGAGGAGATCCCGAACGAGATCTCTCGATTACTTAAGCACGAGGAAAGAGCCATTCTGCCTCACAAAGAGCCTTTAGAAAAGATCAACTTGGGTTCTGAAGAAGACAAAAAAGAAGTGACCATTGGATCGCTGCTTGATACTGATATCAAGAGTAAGTTGATAAATCTTCTCAAAGAATATGTTGACGTGTTTGCCTGGTCCTACCAAGACATGCCTGGGTTGGATACCAATATTGTTCAGCATTACTTGCCATTGAAGCCAGAATGTCCGCCAATTAAGCAGAAATTACGAAGGACTCATCCTGATATGGCTAACAAGATCAAAGTGGAAGTACAAAAACAGCTCGACGCAGGTTTTCTAGTCACCTCCGAATATCCTCAATGGTTGGCCAACATAGTGCCAGTTCCGAAGAAATATGGAAAAGTCAGAATGTGTGTTGACTACCGCGACTTGAACAAAGCCAGTCCAAAAGATGACTTTCCATTACCTCATATTGACATGCTGGTTGATAACACCTCTAAGTTCAACGTCTTTTCTTTCATGGACGGATTCTCCGGTTATAATCAGATCAAGATGGCTCCCGAAGACATGGAGAAGACATCTTTCATCACCCCATGGGGTACATTTTGCTACAAAGTGATGTCGTTTGGATTAAAGAATGTAGGCGCAACTTACCAAAGGGCAATGACTACTCTCTTTCATGACATGATGCATAAAGAAATTGAAGTTTATCTGGACGACATGATAGCTAAGTCCAGCACAGAAGAAGAACATATTGAATACCTTTTGAAGTTGTTTCAATGACTAAGGAAATATCAGCTTCGCTTGAATCCTAACAAATGTACTTTTGGGGTTAGATTTGGAAAACTCTTGGGTTTCATTGTCAGCCAAAGAGGTATTGAAGTAGATCCCGACAAAGTCAGAGCTATTCAAGAGATGCATGCACCAAAAATTGAAAAGCAAGTAAGAGGATTTCTCGGACGATTGAACTATATCTCCAGATTTATCTCTCAAATGACTGCTACTTGTGGGCCAATTTTCAAGCTTCTCCGCAAAGATCAAGGGGTTGTATGGACTGAAGATTGCCAGAAAGCGTTCGACAGTATCAAAAAGTACCTGTTAGAACCACAAATATTGATTCCTCTAGTTGAAGGAAGGCCATTAATCATGTACTTTACTGTGTTGGAAGAATCCGTGGGTTGTGTGCTCGGACAGCAAGATGAAACCGGTAAGAAGGAGCATGCCATCTATTACTTGAGTAAGAAATTCACAGATTGTGAGTCTCGTTACTCCATGCTCGAAAAAACATGTTGTGCTTTGGCTTGGGCTTCAAAACGTATCCGCCAATACATGATCAACAATACTACTTGGTTAATCTCCAAGATGGATCCAATCAAGTACATCTTTGAAAAGCCTGCCTTAACAAGAAGGATTGCCCGGTGGCAAATGCTGTTATCCGAATATGAATTCGAGTACCGTGCTCAAAAAGAGGTCAAAAGAAGCATTCTCACCGATTATTTGGCGCATCAACCAATTAATGAATATCATTCTCTCAAGTTTGACTTTCCTAGCGAAGATGTCATGTACTTGAAGATGAAAGATTGTGACGAACCGTTACCTGAAGAAGGTCCTGATCCTGGATCAAGATGGGGCCTAATTTTCGATGGAGCAGTTAACGCTTTTGGCAATGGAATTGGGGCAGTCATCATCACTCCCAAGGGTACTCATATCCCATTCTCCGCCAGATTACTATTTGATTGCACCAACAACGTCGCAGAATATGAAGCTTGTATCATGGGTCTCGAAGAAGCCATTGACTTAAGGATCAATATCCTAGACATATATGGAGATTCAGCCCTCGTGATCAACCAAATCAAAGACAAGTGGGAAACTTACCACCCTGGCTTGATACCTTACAGAGATTATGCAAGACGTCTGTTGACTTTCTTCAACAAGGTTGAATTGCATCATATACCTCGAGATCAGAATCGAATGGCAGACGCCTTGGCTACTCTATCTTCCATGTTCAAAGTCAATCATTGGAACGATATGCCCAAAGTCAGATTTACGCGCCTTGAATGGCCCGCCTATGTGTTTGCAACTGAAGCAGTCATCGATGATAAACCGTGGTTTCACGACATCAAAGGCTTCCTTCAAACTCAAGAGTACCCACTTGGGGCATCAAACAAAGATAAGAAAACTCTAAGGAGACTTTCTGGCAGTTTCTTCTTGAACGGAGATGTGTTATACAAAAGAAACTTCGACATGGTTTTGCTCAGATGCGTGGATAGACACGAAGCAGACATGTTAATGCATGAAGTGCAAGAAGGGTCCTTTGGAACTCATTCAAATGGGCATGCAATGTCCAAAAAGATCTTAAGAGCAGGATACTATTGGTTGACAATGGAATCTGACTGTTATAAACACGTGAAGAGATGTCACAAGTGCCAGATCTACGCAGATAAGATCCATGTGCCACCGACTCTACTCAACGTTCTCTCATCTCCATGGCCTTTTTCCATGTGGGGTATCGACATGATTGGGATGATCGAACCAAAAGCTTCAAACGGTCATCGTTTCATCTTAGTGGCAATTGATTACTTCACCAAATGGATCGAAGCAGCATCGTACGCCAACGTTACAAGACAAGTGGTTGTAAGGTTTATCAAGAACAACATCATTTGCTGATATGGTGTTCCCAGCAAGATCATTACTGACAATGGTTCGAACTTGAATAACAAAATGATGAAAGAACTGTGTGAGGAATTCAAGATTGAGCATCATAACTCTTCTCCATACAGACCAAAAATGAATGGCGCCGTTGAAGCCGCCAACAAGAACATTAAGAAGATCGTCCAGAAAATGGTCGTCACTTACAAAGACTGGCATGAAATGCTGCCATTTGCTTTACATGGGTACTGTAGTTCAGTGTGTACTTCGACAGGGGAAACCCCTTTCTCTCTAGTATACGGCATGGAAGTTGTGCTCCCCGTAGAAGTTGAAATACCATCAATGAGAGTCCTCATGGAGACTAAGTTATCAGAGGCTGAATGGTGTCAAAGCAGATACGATCAGTTGAACTTAATTGAAGAAAAACGTATGACTGCTCTATGCCATGGACAGTTATACCAAGCAAGGATGAAACAAGCCCTCAACAAAAAGGTTCGACCTCGTGAATTTCGAGAAGGTGACCTCGTGCTTAAAAAGATCTTGTCTTTTCAACCAGATTCTAGGGGCAAATGGTCTCCTAATTACGAAGGCCCGTATGTTGTCAAAAGAAAATTTTTTGGCGGCGCCATGACTCTTGCAACCATGGATGGTGATGAACTCCCACATCATGTGAATGCTGATGCAGTCAAGAAATACTTTGTCTAAAAAAAAGAACAGCTCGGTAAGTTGAAAACCCGCAAAGGGCGACTTAGGCAAAAATGAGCGTCTCGGTGGATTGAAAACCCGAAAGGGCGGTCCAGGCAAAAATTAGAGACAATAAACAGAAAAATTCATCCTGGTAGATTGAAAACCTAAAAGGGCAATCTAGGAAAAAATTAGGGATTTATGACAAAGTAACTGCATCAGTCCGTACTTCGTCACCTGAGGAGTCTTTTCCATCAAAGGATCTTCAATCAAATCATCGCCAATCTGAGGTGGCAAGGACAGTTGGAACTCAAAGTTGTTAGGGAATAGTGGTTATTGCTTTCAATGTAGCCTTTTCCACATAATTTCCATTTCCAACTCTTGTAAATACTCCATGGAATCACACCTTTAGCTGATTTCCATCCTATTAAATAAATTTGAGCCTTGTGCCCATTTGTTTGTAATTCTTGATCTTTTCTAGCTTGCAAAATGACGCTTTGATTGTGTTATTCACTTTTGAAAGAAAAAAAGAAGTTCTAAATGAATTTACTTCACTTTTTCAAAATAAAAGCGAAACTTTCCTTTGAGTTGTGAACAACAGAAGGAACATCAACAGCTGTCTCCATAGGTTGAACAAAAGGATTCTCCTTGAGAGTTGCTCTCCTCCACAAAAGAGATCATGAGACAACGATATTCTTATCACAAGAAAGAATTCCTAAGCCAATCGCCCCTTGCGGTAGGGAAGTTCTTTTATCCCCAGTGAAGATGTTCTTCCATCTCAATAAGAAAAGATGCTTATCTTCCCTAGAGAAGTTTAAAGCATGCAGTACCATTCATCACCCGTGTTATCTACACCGTGTTGAAGAACATTTGCCAAGTATCTGGTTGCATTGCGACGTCGGTCCTTCTCCAGTACATACTTCTTTATGTGTCAGTTTCATCGGTATGCATGCTACATTCAAGACATTCATCATTCATACATACTTGCATCATTTATGCATTCTTGCATTTTTCAATGTTTGCTTCGAAATCACTTGTTTAGGATATATCTATCCCAAAAAAAGAAAAGAAAAAAAGAAGAAAAAAAAGAAGAAGAAACAAGTATGGGTGTGTCATCTCTCCAATAGGTTGTCACCCATAAGCAAAAGAACATCTTCTTTCTTCAGTTCCCCACTGAGATCATCCCTCGTGGAAGAAGGTTGCTTTAGTTTTCTCCTCTCCAAAACAAAGGAGAAAATCCCCATTCGAGTTCATTCCTCATTGGGTGCAAAGTCTTGTTTGACCGTTTCTTTCCAGTTCATTCTTGGATAGAACCCTGTCTTTACCAGAAATTCAAATTCCGATTCCCCAAACTGAGTCGTGAAAAACAGACAATAAGCAATAGCCTCATCATCCGAGCAGCTTATGTCTCTTTCAAAAGAATTTTCCTTTCAAGGAAATCAATCATGAAGACCATTTGACAATCAGGGCCTTATTACTGTTTACAAGGCTGAATAACCAGTAATTTCCCTAACAAAGTCTCCAGGATCATTTTATCACTCGGCTGATAATTGATCATGTCTTCAAGACCGCTATCACGAGGCTGATAGTCGGTTACCTTTTGTTCTGGTTATATTACTTTATCATGTCTATCACAATGCTGATAGTCGGTAATACTAACCGAACCTTTGAAACTCTTTTTACCATGTCAAGTCTATCACCATGCTGATAGTCGGTAATATAGTTTCATACCCTTCACCGTCGCATTATTTAAACAAGTCTATCACTGTGTTGATAGTTGATAATGTCGATAGGTAAGCTTTTTTTACAAAGCTGTCATTCCCCCGGTGAAGCATACACTTGCTTTCCCGAAAAAACGGATTCTCTTTCTAAGACGGATTGAGACATCTTTCCCGATCTCTTGTCCCCAGTGGAGTCAGTTCTTGATATCCCCTTGGTAAAGATATCTTTGCATCATTCGCAATTTTGGTATCTTAGGTCCAAAATTCGCGTCATCTGATATTTAAGTCTCTTCCACCCTATCAAAACGAAGATTTTCAATCTTCATATCTCATGTTGAAGAAACTTAAATAGGGGCATCTGTCATACCCCAATTTTTGACCTAAGATACCACCTCATATCATTGCATATGCATCATTTGCATCACTAACAAATTGCATAGCTTGTGTTTGCTACTTGTGCTCAGTAGGGTTTAATCAAGAAATCACTCATCAGTACAAGCAACAACCAATTATGGTTTTGTTCTCCCTTCATCTCAAATGAATCATCTTCATCAATAATCAACATTTGATCCTCAAAGATTCATTTCAACAAGCTCAAAGGCTCTGAATCAACCAGATTAGGGTTTTAACTGAAGACAGCATACTCCTGACTTTTGCTCAGGATTTGACCTAATGGCTTGGGACATGACCTCAAGACCCCAATTACATCATTTTGACCTAATATATTGACTCAAGACATCTCCTACACAAGGATTGATCAACAGTCAAATTTCAAATCATCAGACTAGGGTTTTGAACTATCAGGGACTAAAATCAGGGATCACATTTGGGAAACCCTAAAAAGCTCCAGGGAATCACTCAAAGGTTTCAATCATCTTCAAATAATCCCTATGACAATATCCAATGGAAATTGTATCCCTATTCAAGATCCACAGTCATCAATTTCATCAGGTCGACAATTAGGGTTTTTGACCTAATTCACCTGAGCAACTGACTTTCTAATCAGAACATGGTGCCATAACTTAAACCATGGCTCAAGGTCCTCTAATAACTCAATGTGATCAATTCATACCATTTATTTGGTGAGGATAGCTTGGTTCATTTGAAATCTCCAGAAACGCGATTCGTCTAAAAAAGTTAACTTTACAAGATCACCATTGACTTTTTGGAAACTTTGGTCAACCATGACTTTTGAAGTTTTAAATCATCAATATATGATATATGAAGTCATTTGATCAAGGAAAATCAAGAAAATCAATCAAGAATCAAAAAGTCAAAAGTTTGACTTTCCATACTTAGAAAATTTTCTAAGTGTTTTTCAATGGTTTTTTCCAAACTTTGGAAGGGAATAACTCAAAATTTCACCTACAAACTGAAAAAAACTTCCAACATGAAAGTTGTAAATTTTGATCCAATGAACAAATTTGTCACATATAATTTTTTCCATAAGATCAACCATTTATGAGATATGGAGCTTCAATGTTGGTATCTTTTGAAAAATGCACTTAAAATCTCACTTTCTTCAAAGTTCATGGATCTTTTTCACCCATTTCCTTAAAGGTCTTGAAGAAAATTTCAACTAGGGTTTTGAAGTACATAACATGAGCTTTCTAAAATGTCCAAGAGCATGAAAAAATATGAAGTATAACTATCGTTTTGAATTTTGCCATTAGTGATCATTTCACGTGAAATTACAAGCCATTTTTACCAAAGTTATGAACTATTCTACCAAATGATGCAAGCAATGATACACATATGCAATAATTGGAAGATATTTCTGGTTTGTGATCAGATTGGAAAGAGATAAGAAGCTTGGAAGATTTTAACCATGGTTAAGTCATTTTAACCATATGCATTTAATGTAAAAGATTCCATTCTATCTCTTAATGCCAAATCACCAAAGAAAGATCAACTTGCAAAGCTTGGAGTTCAGAATCCTTGGCCTATAAATAGAGGTTCAAATCACTTTCAAAATCACACCAAAACCTCACAAAGCATAGGTTTTCTCTTTCTCTCTTGAATTGCAAGTTTCTTAAGTTTCAAAGAGGTAGAATATCCAACCTCTAAACCATTGAAGTTCTGGCCAAGATGGTGGCTCTAACAACTTCTAAACATCATATGTGATGTGTTTGATCCACTCACACACCCCAAAAACACATAAATTTCAAAATCCCTACCTCACTTCCATATATGCATAAAGAGAGCCTTATCATGCCAAAATCCATACCAAGCCAATTCTGTCCAAACTAACCTTCTAAACATCATCCATATACTTCATATGAACTGTTCCAATCATCATCCATGATCTGAAACATCAAAATCATCAAGCTTGATCCTCACTTAAGCCATACTGCAGATCGGCTACCATGAATTGATCAAGAGGTTTCCAGTTCATTCCAAGCATTCAAACATGTTCCCTAAGGTCCATTGAAGCTATCCAGATCATCAAACAGCATCTGTAACACCTCTATTGAAGAATTCAATTCTCAGTTTTGCCGTTTTTGAAGGTAAGTGCTATGAACTTCAAACTCTATCATACATGCATCATAAATGGAAAACTAGTTTACCATCTTGTTTATGCACATATGAGGATCATTAACCCTCAATCAATTGCATCATAACTTGCACATACATTATTTCACGATCAAATTCAGTTATAGGGTTTTTCATGTTCATGCGAAAATTGATCACCTTAGAGCAAAAATAAATGAATTATGAGGGTACCATCATGATCCTTGTGAAAAACCGAGTGAGATAGACCCTTTACTTGATCAAAATAATCCAGTTTCAAAGATTTTCAAAAATCAGTTAGGGTTGTGTTCTTGGCGCGTTTTTTGGTTTGAAAAATTCAAATCCTTGTTTTAAAATATATTTAATTCAACGCGTGTTATTAACAAGCCACAAGCGTGGCGCAATTGGTTCATGTTTTGGTTGGTGAGAGAGAGGGCGTGGGTTCAAACCCTTGTGAAGACAAAACCCAATTTTTTAACACTTATTTTCTTCATTTTCTTTACAACTTCAATTAATTAATTAACCAATCAAATTAATTCATTTTCACTTCATTTTTTGTATACTCTTTATTTAATATGTATATTTTATGAATGTCCAAAAATATCACAAAAATATTTATTATTTGGTATATTTTTATTAGGTTTAAAATGACATGTTTTTAGTGTTTTTTTTAATACTTTAAATAATGTTTTTTATTTGATTTTCAAATTTAATCACTTGTAATTATTTTTGTGATCAAACCCTAATCTCTTAGGTCTTAATTAAGCATAGAATTTGTTTTTTATCTTAATTAAGTGGACTTTGTCAAAATTCAAACTGTTTTAAAACAAACGATCACAGTTTTTCAAAACGATAAACCATTTCTTTTTTGGTTTTCTTTTCAAAAGAAACTCTTGATTAAATCTTTTTGGATTGATCAATTGATTTTCAAAACATGGGCCTCTCGAATATTAGAGAGTATAAGTCCCATTCCTTTTCTTTGTACAGTTTTTCTTTAAACAGAAAAAATTTCTTTCAAAATAAAACTTTTAAACTGTTTTCAAACGACGAAACCTCGCGCCTGTTAATAAAACAATCAACCATGTTTTATAAAATAAAACATGGGCCTCCACATAGGTATAAGTCTCATTCCCTTACATGAAATTAGGTATTTCATTGTATATACACCTTTTTGTACATACCTCGATCAATGTGATTTTTTAACCTCGAATAACAAGTCAAAAATGAAGGCTTTCTTTAAATCTTCTCAAAAAATACCATGGGCCTCCATGTAGGTATAAGTCCCAACCTCCCTTGTAAATACTTGTTTACATAGCTTTTGAATAAACTCAATGGGCTTCTCCCCAAGTATAAGTCCCGAGCCCCCGTGCATACAAACGGATCATCCTTACAGGTATATTTCCTTCATAAACTCCATTGTATACACACACTTTGTCATATATAACTGTTCATACTTGTTCATATTTGTTCATGTACTTGTTAATATTTGTTCGTACTTGTTCATATTTTTGGTCATGTTATATATACTTTTTCAACTTAGTACAACACTAGGTTCCCCATAGCCTCCTATTGGGCTTTGTGCAAAGAATCTCCCTAGTTTAGGTTAGGACATAGAGTATGGTTTCCCGGTGAAATCGCTCTAAGAGCTCAAACCAACTACACCACGCCTCCTCTTGGGCTTCGTACAAACGACTTGTCCCTCCCATAGCCATCTCTTGGGCTTACAATGCAAGGACCCTCGATTGTCCCTCCCATAGCCTCCTCTCGGGCTTACAATGCAAGGACCCTCGGATAGCCTCCTCTTGGGCTTCGTACAAGGACCCACGGGCTTCTTAAAAGCATCCCCATATCCAAATCAAATACCCTAGGAGATTAGACATTTATCATCTCTATGATAGGAGTATCTCTTCTACATCATCACACTTAATCAATCAAATTTCTTCTTTTACCACAAGGCTGGCTAATCAATCAAACCTTTTGCCACAAGGCTGGCTGATTAATCAAAGTTTTTGCCACAAGGCTGGCTTCGTCGAAACTTTTGCCACAAGGCTGGCTGATTAATCAAAACTTTTTGTCACAAGGCTGACTTATCAAAAGTTTTTGCCACAAGGCTGGCTAATCAAACTTTTTTTTACCACAAGGCTGGCTAAACAAAAACATCTTTATCATTCTAAGCACCATAAGTGGCACAACCCAGGGCTTATAATGAAAAGATTTCAAACAAAATCAAACAGATGTATGTGATGATATAGATTAGATACATCGAGCATTTAGATGACATTTGTCTCTTATCCTTTGCTTCCACTAGCATAAGTGGGAACTACGATTGCTCCGACTTTCTCAACATCCCTTTGAGAATATGTAGGCACAAGGTCGTATCCTTGGCGAGCAAAACTTCTATCTCCCTCAAACCACTCAAACCTTAGCACCCGTAGACCCCGAGCTACAGATGCTCTGATTCCCTCTAAGGGATATGTATGCAGAGGATCGCGATGATCTTTGCGAGCATAATCAAACAAACACCTTAGGTCCCACCTATCTCATAACAGAACCTCCCAATAACATAAAATGAAACAAACATAACAAAGAAACCTATAGAGTACTATAGATACGTTGGGTGCTAATACCTTCCCTTCGTATAACCAACCCTCTTACCCGGAATCTCTCCCCCACTTTTGCATTGCTTTTAGTTTTGTTATTTGCTTTGCATATCTTTTAAGGTTATTGCAACTTTTTTCCTTTTCCTACGTTGGAAACAATAAAAAGTTTGGTCGTGACAAAAACAAAAGAAAAATATTTTTCTTGAGCACTCGAGCCCAAAGAAGGCATCAGGTGTCTCATCCCCGATCGATTTTTCCCCGTGACAGCACTGGGGTGAATCCAAGGGCTGTGAAGCGAGGGTGCATCACAAAGGAGTATAGCTTCATTGCATTGAATCATCCAGCCAGCTAGTTCAAAATAAATGTTAAAAATAACTGGGGTTCTGGGGATCGAACCCCTGTCTAAATGGCCACACTTCACTTTTCAATACCAGCTGGGCTATAAGCGTTAGTTGTTAATCAAACAAACACTAATTAATAAATATAATAATAATGCAAATGATTGTAAAACAAGTCAATTGTGGGAGCCGACCGTTGTACGCGCGGACCAATGAGAGGAAAGAGGAAAACTTTGACCATATGACCAACCAATAAGGGCAAGAGAGGGAGAATCAACCGTTTGACTAACCAACCAAAATGTTCCACGCGAGGTCCAATGTTAGTGGGCACTATTCATCTTCTTCCTTGATTTTTTTGCTACGACTTTGCTTCCAACCTGCTGCGAAAATTTCATAGCAATTTTCTGCAAAATTCAAACTCAATAAATCCACGTTAAACCAACCTCAAAAGCGCCAGATTTACTAACTTGGCCCTTACAAACACGATGGTGCCCTTCGTTTTGATTGAAAATCCCTGTAAATGTGAGAACGAACGTGTTGAAGCTTGAAGCTTCAACAATGGTGAATGTGAATTCTTGCGTTAAAGCATCCACATAAAACGTCAATCATGCTCCAATGATGCATATGAGAGGACCTGGAAAGTTAGTAGCGATTAAGAACATGCGAAAATATAGATTTGAGACTTACCTACCTTACCAACCAAGAGTAACTTATGGTACTGGTTCTGGCGTCGTTTTTGATCGAGTAGGGGCTTGTTTCAAATCCTGAGAGCCTCAAGAGCGTGACTGAATGACGTTAGGTTGTCGAATCTTACCAAAAAAAACAAGATAGCTCGTGCCCTAGTTTGTGTGAATTCCTTGAAAATTTTGCTAGGGTTTTAAGTGTAGCCAAACGTCCCCTCTTGGTCTGGATGTGTTAAGCTTATATAGTGGAAGAATTAGGTCAATATTTTTGGAGAGAATCATGTGATTGGTGGCTTAAAGATATAAAAATATTTGATTGGAAATATGATGCAAATCTTTTTTATCTTGCTCCATTCTCTTTCCAATCTTATTTACAACGAATTTTGATCAAGATTATGATATTTGGGTGATTGAATTTGATTGGAAATCAAGGCTAAATCAAATCTCTTTCATAACTCTTTAATTATTTGATTATAATCATATTTTTAATGAATATAAATCAATATAAAACCAAATAAAATTCATAAATTCGTGGCATTGGGATTAGATCTCCTTGATGACTTGAGGAACAAATTTGGACCTTAAAAGTTTGGGCCTATTTGAAAAATAATCCAATTTGAGCCATATTTGCTTCATATTTTTTCCTCAAAATTATTCAACTTTGACAAGGCATATCTCCCTCAATTTTTAAGATGTGGAGGAGTTCTAGTACTTTTTGGAAACCTTGAGATGTTCTCTACAAGCCACTTTGGAAGCTTTTTTCCCTTTGAAGAATTTATCTTGATGATATGGGCTTTGACAAAAAACTGCTTTTGGTTGACTTTCAAAAAGGACCTATAATCTCTTTATCCATATCTCTCAAATGAAGCATTTTTAGACTTCGCTTGTGAGAGACAAAGTTGTTGAGAATTCAATTTCCTTCAAAATGAGCTTTGGATGGGAAATTTCTGATGTTCCATGTGAAAGGTATGGCTGGTCAAAGTTCAGTTGACTTTCTCCTATGAAACCCTAATTTAGAAACTTTAGGTTTTGTTGATTTCTGCACTTTTCTTGATGAATCATGATCAATCTTTGATCCAATGATGAATGTGTTGGCTGAAGATTTTGTTTAAGAAAAATATTCTTTGAAGAGTTAGAATTCGAAGGAAGATGGTTACTGATGACCATTTCTGAGATTAAAAATGGCTACTGATGGCCATGTTTCGAGAATGTTGTTTGAGTTGGAATAAAGATGGTTAGACTTGGAGCTAATTCGAAGAGGAATATCTTTAAAAGACATAAACGTTTTTGTGAAATACGTAAGGTACTGAGGCTGAACGTGTCTTCGTGGCATTCTCGATTCTGGTCACGTTGCCACGCGTCGAAAGGGAATTCAGGCGGGATGATTTGAATTTCGAAGTAGTTTGTGTAACTCCACAAAGACAGATGGCATCCTAGGGATTCTTGTGGGCAATCTAACACCCGAGGCCAAAGAAGGCGAGGGGTGGTTACACCGCATGGAACACCTGAGGCCTAAGATGGCAAGGGTGTCGCCACATTGGAATGAGAGGGATTCTAAGGCTGTGCAGGTATGAGACTGCATGGTCGAAGGAAAGCTTATAAGGATTGATGGGTACTACCTATACCAACAAGATGCATCTTCTTTTCGGGAGCCCGTTTCATAAGAACTCCACAGTTAAGCGTGCTTGACTTGGAGTAGTATTGGGATGGGTGACCTTCTGGGAAGTTTCTCGGAAAGCATGCGAGTGAGGTCAAAGCATGCTGAAAAGACCTGTGTTGGTTTGTGAGGTTAGTCGATCATCCTGAAAGCAGTCTGGGGCGTTACAAATGGTATCAGAGCCAGACCTCTCCCAGTACGATATGGTTCGAGGACGAACCATGCGGAAGCTGGTGGGCATGTAACACCCGAGGCCAAAGAAGGCGAGGGGTGGTTACACCGCATGGAACACCTGAGGCCTAAGATGGCAAGGGTGTCGCCACATTGGAATGAGAGGGATTCTAAGGCTGTGCAGGTATGAGACTGCATGGTCGAAGGAAAGCTTATAAGGATTGATGGGTACTACCTATACCAACAAGATGCATCTTCTTTTCGGGAGCCCGTTTCATAAGAACTCCACAATTAAGCGTGCTTGACTTGGAGTAGTATTGGGATGGGTGACCTTCAGGGAAGTTTCCCGGAAAGCATGCGAGTGAGGTCAAAGCATGCTGAAAAGACCCGTGTTGGTTTGTGGGGTTAGTCGATCATCCCGAAAGATGGTCAATTGGTAGCAGGAATTGCTATGAATATGTACTTATCCCCTAGGTACATGGTTCGATTCCTGCGGGAGGCAAAAACAATATTTCCTGGGCAGCCGATAAGCGGACCTAGGGGGGATTATTGATTAAGCTGGTGACATGCTTGGTAGGCCGGAAGCCCTGCGGGGTAAGCGGAAATCCAGGGTGTTACAGGCAACGTGGCATTAGATTAGCTTAGGACCGTTAGGGCCAAAACTAGTATAAATAAGGGTCTTAATGTTAGGATTCCGTGTCTTCATTTTGTACAAATCACTCATAAATCACTCAAGTATCAAGTGTTTAGAGAACAAGTTCGCTGAGAAATGTACGTATGACACCAACACCAATTTAAATACATTTGTATTCTCTTTTATTCAAGTATCTTTTCATTATTACTGCTTTTGTTTATTTTCTGTTGTCTACATTCCTGCACTTCTTTCATTTCGTTTAACCTTTCATTTTGAAGCACTTTACTTTTCTTCAATTTATATGTTTCTATTTATGTTTCTTTGTCGAAGGTTACATTAACTTGTATAACCAGTATTGCTTTAAACGAATGTTCATATGATCATATCACAAACAAGTTTTCTCGAAGTCAGAACAGACAAACACGAATCAAATCATATAGAAAGACATTTGTTTGACTGTGTCCTAGGATCAATCTAGTCGATCCTGTGAGTAACCAAAGTATATTTTATAGTTTGGAGGACTAGCGGTTGTTTACCGGAAATCACCGTAAACAAATTGGCACGTCCGGTGGGACCGTGTCAAACAGAATGTTATTAATTGATTGTTTTGTTTTGTCTAAAAAATATCAAGACCTTGAATGAACCTTAGGAACGGTAAGTTAACCAACAGTGCACAACCGATTCCTAAACGAAGGTACAACAAGAAAATGGTCAATGTGGCCAGTGCAGGGGGAGATCAAGATCCCCCACAAGGGTCAGGAACAGTAGCTGCAAATTCTACGCATGTTTTGACTTCTACTCAAGAGGTGCAGGATATACCGGCTTCGACAGGATCTGCACCCGTAGGTAGTTCCCAGGCTGCACCTGAAAGTACTTCAGGGGCAACAAGAACGCTTCCAGTCTCGAGTTCGGCTGCCATACCTTCACTCACAGGCGCAGGCGAGATACCACATTTCGCAACGAACGCCGCAAGTCAAATGTTTACCTCAAGACCATCATCTGCTTTAGACATGTGGAGACCTAATTACCAATACGGAATGCCACATTCATACATGGTAGGATTAGGAGGAACGGGGCCTACATACACTACAACTAACCCAACAGCGTTTTCGCCTAATGTTGGTTCGATAGGTCGAAGCGCACAAAATACCGGTTTCTCTGCCCAAGTACCCCCCTTTCACCACAAATAGTCAAGCAGCATTTCTACAAGAAATGGATGCAAGTAACCATGATATGTTAGGAACTCTTGCTAAAGAATTGGGGTCGATCTTGAATCCATTAGCAACAAACATTTCCAGGACTAACCAGGATAATGTGGAAACTTTCCAAAAAATATCATCTCAAATAAATCGAATGGCGGATTTTTTAGGAGTTCCACAAAATAGGCGAAGGAACAACCAATCAACTTATCAGGAAGGGGGACCCATTCTAGAACCAGTTCGAACCACAGTACCGCCACCTAGGCCAACACCAGCCAAACGAAACCAAGTGGTAGACTTAGAAACTCGAAGTCAAACGACTAACGTTGGCCAACAAGCAGTTGCCCAGCAACAACCTAATGTAGTTGTAGTAAGAAGAGACGAACATCCTGACGAAGTGGTGCATAGGTTTAGGAGAGAAATTTTGGCAACAGAGAACAATCTCACTGCCATGATAGAGAGAATAATGGCTAACAATGGCCTTAATACCGGGCTTCGACGTCCAAATTATACATCCCCCATAGCAGAATATATCATGCAAACAGAATTGCCAAGGGGTATCAAAGTACCAAAATTCACTAAATTTTCAGGGGACACCAATGAGTCAACCGTGGAGCACATAGCCAGATATTTGACGGAAGCAGGGGATCTAGCAGGGAACGAAGATTTAAGGATTAAATACTTCCCTAGTTCGCTAACAAAAAATGCTTTTGTTTGGTTCACCATGTTGCCCCCAAATTCCATAGATGCATGGGCACACTTGGAGAGATTATTCCATGAACAATTTTACATGGGTCAAACCAAGATAAGTCTGAAATAATTGGATAGCATCAAGAGGAAGTTCACGGAGTCCATAGATGATTACTTAAACAAGTTCCGTTTGTTGAAATCAAGATGCTTCACGACTGTCCTAGAGCATGAATTAGTTGAAATGGCTGCAGGTGGCCTAGATTATTCAATTCGAAATAAATTGGATACTCAATACCTAAGGGATATGGCCCAATTGGCAGACAGGGTTCGACAAGTCGAACGACTAAAAGCAGAAAAGGCCAGAGCAAGTAAAAGTTATAAGAAGGAGAGAGTAGCATACGTCGAAGTTGAAGATGATGATGGCGAACCTTTCGAAGATTCATACAGCATGGAAGAGGTCGAAATAGACCTTGCTGAATTAAAAGAGGTGCCACCTTATTCCTGTAAATTGCTCACCCATTCTAATGGGAAAAATCCAGTAGAGAATGATAAAAGCGATAGATTTCCTAAGAAAACCTATACATTTGACGTCACTAAATGTGACGAAATATTTGATTTATTAGTAAAAGATGGCCAGATGATAGTACCTCCCAATTCCAAAATTCCTCTGTTAGAACAACGGAAGAAGCGAGGTTTTTGCAAATATCACGGTTTTTAAAGCCATAAAACTTCACAATGTTTTCTTTTCAGGGATCTAATTCAGAATGCTATCAAGGATGGACGTCTGAAATTTGCTGACTAAACCAAGAACCATATGAAGGTTGATGTTGACCCTTTGAGTGTGGTTGATACTAACCTGTGTGAACCACTTGACGTCAACATGGTGGAAGTATCTGAAATTGATGTTGCTGAATCGGAGATAATTTCAAGTGGAAAGTGTCATACCCCAAATTTGTCCTACCCCTTTACTTCTAACTGGCTTAGGCTTTGCCTTCATGTACATACATCATTTAGGTCATAATCCATACCCATGCATGCATACCATTGGTATCAATCAAAGACTAGCAAGAAAGAACCTTTATGGCAAGGAACTTCCTACCAAATGTGAGTATCTGAGATGTGATTATGTGGCTTTGCTTTCATTGAAGTCATCCTGGATTAGGGTTTTTCTCACTCTCAACTCAAGGCATTGGTGGGAGTGTACAAGCTTGTAATTCATCTGGTCATCCTGAATTAGGGTTTCCTTGACCAAAGTCATCCAGTTGACTTTCTGGTCAACATTTAATCAGGGATGGATTTTATGAGTAAAAAAGCTTTTCATACTGGCCATGTGGATGCGTTCATTTGATTGGATTTGACTAGAGGAGATTTAATCAAGAATTCTATCAATAATCAGAAAAATCAGAACAGTTGACTTTTGGGTCAAAATCAGAAGAACTATTCAAATATTGACTTTTGGTGGAAAATCAATCAAGAAAAGTCAAAGAATGGATAAAATCGGGAGTTCGACAAAAAGTTGCCAAAAATAGCAAAAAAGACAAAAATGGAAAGTTTCAACACTTAGAAATATTTTTGGCTCTTTAAATCTTGATGAGCAGTCCACTTCAGCATCAATTTACACGTGGCATAGGGAAGAATCTCAAAACAACTTCAACAACAAAAATACTCATCTCATAGCATACTACAAGTTTGTAGTTGGAATTATTCTCAAAAGATGATTGGATCAAAAGTTATTCAGGGTTGAAGTTGAACTTTTTCATTTGTCACAAGTCATGGAGCTGGGCAAGCTTCCTGGGCAGCGCAGTCATTTAACCAAGCACGTGGCGTGCCAATTTTGAAGCTGATTTTAGAGAAATATACAAGTCCATTTGGTGCAAATTTGGTCTCTTTCTCTTCACCCCCAGGTCCTATACAAAATGCACCAAGAATCGTATCAATTGGACGAATATTGAGTCACTTATGAGGCCCCAAAGTTACATCTTCGCAAAGGAAAAATTATCCATCTGGCTGAGCACGGACCAAGGCATGCGCGCAACATATCATCAAACACCTGGCGTGCAGTTTTCAAGTCAATTTCTAAAGAGCCTCAGGCACATCCTCGGCCTAATCCAAGTGTTAACATGTTCTATGCCATGCCCCCTTTCATTTGAGCAAAGATTTATATCATTTGGTTACTTGGATGTCAAGATACAAAGTGATAAAGGGAGCTGCTCGTAATCTGCGACATGACCGAGTTTCTGCAGTAGCCACGCGCACACACCTACCAGCATGCCATTATAAACCATGCAATCCCATGCACACGTGAAAGGCACACGGAGAATTACTACAAATGCAACCCTTGTTCACTAAGTCTTAAGGAGAAAGATCCCACATTGCTCAGGTTCAAAAACAGTCACTCTCACCTCACTCTATATAAAGCCACCACCTCACTCTTTTCTGACTTCACTTCATACGCACATTACTCTCTTCTCCCACTCTCCCACCTTCTCAAAATCTCTCACCACTCTCATTGCTCTCTCTCTTCCCCTCCCTTCAACCTCTAACCACCACCTTAACAAAATCCGGCAAACAACTCCGGCCACCGTAACCTCCTCCTCTAACCGATTCCGGCCGCCGCAACCGTTACTGCTAACCACTTCCGGACTCCGTAACGGCCTGCGTGTTTCAGCCTCTACCGATCTGAGCTCCACTCCATCTTCTCCGTTAATCAACCACAAGTCTCGTTACCGGTATTACGCACTCCATCACCTTCACTGAACGGCCACGGTCTTCGCTTTCAGGATATCTCCTTCGGCATTCGCATAGAGTCATCATTTCTGTTGTTTCGATTTCCAAGCAATCGCTTCAAGATCCGGTGCAAGGTTCTCACCACCAAGCTTCACGAGCTCGAGAATATGCAGTGAACTTCCAGCTCTGTTGGATCAAAAACCGTTCAGGTATGCTTCTAGATCCTTATGAACATGCTTAGAGGATTTGCTAGGATCATATGCATTCACGTGAGAATACCATGCGGTTGTGTGATTGAATGTTTGACTCGGTTTAGATCTGTCGGTGCGTATTTACCGGTTTGAATTGTATGATTAGAATCTATGGAGTATGAGATCTGCTTTGGCGCTATTAACACATGTCTGATAAAGGTTCATATAGTTAATGCCTCATTGGTTTCGGTTTGGCTGTTAGAGCGAGAATCAATGAAAACTGAGGCTATATTCTTGCTCAGCGTGAAAAATCATGTGGAAAGGCAGGTGCTTTTATTGTTCAGGGCAAATTGAAAGTCTCCGGCGTGGTGGAGCCGCCGGAGAAGATGATCGGAATGTTAAGGTCCGGCGTAGGGTTTCTTTATGTTTTCCTCTCAGATGCTTACGTGACAGGCTCATATTGGTAGCCTTTCCCTCCTTGCCTAACTCTTTGTCTTATTATCATGATTGGTATGTGACGTGTTTAATCCTGGTTGGTTGATGAACTCTTTTGTTTTATTCAGTTTAAATGAGACCTGACCAATTGATATGCATGTATGTCACGTTTCTTTTGTGTAATAATACAACACAGGCTGATATAATGGTGAATAAAAATACAGAAATAAAAATGAAAAATGGAGAATGGAATGATGTTGGGCCTCTGCGCCACTGAGCCTGTTTTTTCCTGGATCCCACCCCTGAGGTGCTAACGCACCACCACTTCTCGTAGTTGGGCTTGAGCCCCTTTGCTTTTCGCACACCTATAAAAGAGGCCCAGTTTCTGGTTGTAAATGATGTTAGTTCATGTAGTTTTTGCTTCTACACCCCCATGTTGCTAGTATTAAAAAAACAACAAATAAAAAATTGATTTTGTTTTAATTCTTTTCTTGCAATTAATTTTTTTTTCTTTTTCTTAAATAAAAGGACAAAAATATTTTCCATTCAATTAGACTTTTAGAATTTTATCCTCTTTTAATTGAACCTTTTAATTGTTGTTTTCTTTGAGTTTTAATTGGTTGATAAACCATAAATAAATAATTGTTTCTTTGATAATTCAAAAATAGTTTCTCACATGAATAAAAAATACCATTGCTTGTGAATATTCAAATAAATAGTCTAGACTTTAATTCTTTTCTTCTTGTGAATATTATTTTCAATATATTGTGAAATACTTGAACAACTTTTCCCCATTCTATTAGGAATTAGAAGTAGAATAACATAGATTTAGAAATTAGGAATAGTTCCCTTTTTTTCATTCTTTTTCTTTTTTCAACATAAAACATCTAAAAATATCAAAATAAAATCCCTTTAAAATATACAAAGAAAATACAAAAAAAACACTAATAATCAAAGTGAAAATTCTTAAAAAGGGAATGGAAGCTTGAACATCCCTTGCTTAAGGGAATGTTCGAGTGCTTGGATCTCCCTTGCTTAAGGGTACCATTCATGCGTAAGTTCCCAACTTCTAAAAAACACCAACCAAAGAGTAACTCGAGTTTCCCTTGCTTAAGGGATTTCCTCGAAACGCTCAAAGTCTCTCTCTCATCTCTTTCTCTTAAGGGCACCGTTATTTCCGCTCGTACGCATCGTAGGTCGATCTCTTATGCAAGAGCGCGAACGTTAACGCCGCCCAACTAAAAAACACAAAAACAAACAAAACTATGGAGCCGAACTACGGAGCTCTGATTCTTGAAAAGGATACGTAGGCATCAAGTCGCGGGGCTTGAACGAGCACATTTGTAAATATTCCTTCTTTTCCCCGTATTTCTTTTTGCATGCATTCACATTTAGGTTTAGACATAGATACACCCTTTAGATAGAAACAAACATAGGTGGATACCATCGAGTACGATGGGCGCGAGGGGTGCTAATACCTTCCCCTCGCGTAACCGACTCCCGTACCTAGATTCTCTGGTCGCAAGACCTTGTTCCTTACTTTGCTAGGTTTTCTGATATTCCTTTCCCTTATGGGATAAATATATTGGTGGCGACTCTGTTCATTTTTCGCGAGCGTGCGACAGAAAGCAGGCTACTGAAAGCCTAAATGACAATGTGATCTTCAATACTGATGTTGAAGAATCCTTTGATGCTGTGATGACTGAAGACCTGAAAGGAAAAACAAGTGAGGCCACTGAAGACCTCACAGCGAAACTTCAGCAAATACGAATTTTTGAGGCTCCTCCGGCAGTTGTTAACATGGTCAATGTTAGACGGCCTTTATCTGAAATAGAGGAACTAGAAAAATGGTTGATAAGGGAGAAAGGAAACAATGAAATCCCACCAAGAGGAAACAGTCTGAAGGATTATCTATGGAATTGTCACGAGAAAAATGGTGGAAAAACGTCAATGTGCCCAAGGTGCTCAGTTATGCTAAATCGAAGGGTTCAAGCCAATTTCGAGAGGGCCCTGCGAGAAAGAATGGAGCAGCCTTAGAGAGGAGGAAACTTATTGCTGAAGGTATACCCAAGGACTGAAGAAAGCTTGGTGGGTTTCTTGGTCAGATGTCACAACGACAACTCTGAGGTTGCACTGTGCCCTAGATGTGGTGCAGTCTATGACAAACTACTAGCAAGATCATTCGAAAGGGTGTATTTCTACATGGGTCGGGAAACTCAAGGACTTCGTCCCAACTTGTATGGGTTCGATAACTGGACCCCGTCGAAGAGACCTGACAGCCCACACCCTAGAGCTCGAAGGGTCACATTCAGAGTCCCTGCAGACATACCCATGGATAGATGGATGCAAGTTAGTGCCAGAACCAACAAATGGCGAAGTTGGGACCAATGAGGAAGAACTGCAATGGCATATAGGAAGCAATTCCAGACCTCCAATCGAGACATGTACAGGTTGGAGAATTACAAAGGCAAAAATCCTATGTCTAGATCCCAATAGAGAAGGCACCAGAGGATGAAGAAGGCCCAAAGGGAATACAATCTAAGGGAGACTGGAGAATCAAGTAGGAACCAAATACCAATGCAGGGGGCAAGGACAAACAAGCCTCCCGTAGAGAGAAAGTTGTTCGATTCTGAAAATGAGAAAGAAGAAGAAAAAATGCATTCCAGCCCTTGGAAGGAAAACGATAGGATGACAAATGATTTCGACTCAGACGGAGTATCGTCTATAAACCTCAATTGCAATGTTGTCTCAGTACTCCCTCATGAGTTTAACCAAGAAACAGAAGTTGAAGATTGTGAAGAAGCTGATGAGGAAGAGATGGCAAGACACAGACCTGTGTGTTACTATGTGCTGAACAATGGGGTAGTCGAAAATCAAAATGCTTTCTTCAAAAGGCCTGATGAAGGTATGAGGAATCATTTGAAACCACTCTACATAAGGGCCAAGATTGAGAATGTTGGCATTAACAAAGTCTTAGTAGATGGGGGGGGCAGCAGTAAACCTAATGCCCCAATACATGTTGAAGAGAATCGGTATGTTCGACACCGATATAAGACCATATAACATGGTTTTGTCTAATTATGAAGGCAAGATAGGGCAAACTTTAGGGGTCGTTCAAGTGAATTTAACTGTGGGTTCTGTCAAAAGGCCAACGATGTTCATGGTGATACCAGCAAAGGCGAATTACAATCTTTTGCTAGGAAGAGAATGGATCCATGGAGTCGTTGTTGTGCCTTCGACAATGCATCAAAGATTAACCATTTGGAGAGAAGATGGCATAGTCGAAAACATTGAAGGAGATCAAAGTTACTACATGGCTGAAGTTAATCAAGTTAATAAAACCAGTTTCGACAGGAATTTGGCAAACATAGGACCTTTCCATGCTGCTGAAGATATATACACTCCAAACATAAATGCTTTATACTATTTGTCTTTACATCCTAATGGATTCCAATGGAATAGGGAGATAATGGACGGTCCAGAAGATACCCCACCAGTGGAGCATTTACCAACAACACGGCCAACAGGCTGGGATGACGATGTTGGTCATGTCTGAAGCATCTTTTTTTGAAAAGATTTCTGCTTACATAGCCGAGAACAAAAGAAACACGGCTCTCGAAGCCAAACTATCAAACATGACAGTCAATACAGTTCAAAGAGAAGCAGAAACGAGGGATTCTGGAATACATCCTACCCCTCAATTCCTCGAAGATCCCGTTCAAGCCGAAAAAATCTCAGGAGAAGAGATGAGTCAAAGGCTGGATGCAATCAACGACGAAGAACCTTTGGGATTCGAGAAGGACCCAATGGGGGCAAATATAAAAATGTTAGCCCAAGATCCACTCGAAGAAGTAAATCTTGGAGACGGAGATCAGAAGAGGGTAACATACATCAGTGCAAAACTGGAGCCAACGTTGAAGTCAAAATTCATCGCGTTGTTGAAAGAGAACAAAGATTGCTTCGCATGGGATTACGACGAGATGCCTGGTTTGGGGCGAGATTTGGTCGAATTAAATCTGCCCATAAAGGAGGGAAAAAAGCCCATCAAGCAAAATCCTAGAAGGTTCGCACCAGAAATTCATTCGAAGATCAAAGAAGAGGTCGAAAGACTTCTACGATGCAAGTTCATCAGAACTACAAGATAACAGTCATCTGGACCATCTGAGCCAATCGTTCGAGAGAATGAGAAAACATGGCTTGAAGATGAATCCCCTTAATTGTGCTTTCTTTGTGCAGGCTGGAGATTTCCTGGGCTTCGTAGTCCACAAAAAGGGAATAGAAATTAATCAAAATAAAACAAAGGCTATTATGGAAATAAAGCCTCCATCCATGAAGAAAGAATAAAAGTCTTTACTAGGAAAGATAAACTTCTTGAGAAGATTCATCTCTAACTTGAGTGGACGCACACAAGCTTTTTCTCCCTTACTTCGACTAAAGCAAGGAAAGTTCGAATGGCGTGCTGAACATCAAGAAGCTTTCGAGAAGATCAAGCAATACTTGATGCATCCACCAATATTATCTCCCCCAAATGGGAAGAAACACATGCGCCTATATATTTCAGCGTCAGACAACACAATAGGTAGCATGTTAGCTCAAGAAGACGATAATGGCATCGAAAGAGCCATTTATTATTTAAGTAGAGTACTCAATGATGTAGAGACTAGGTATAGCGCAATAGAAAAACTCTGCCTTTGTCTGTATTTCTCTTGTATCAAACTAAAGTATTATATAAAGCCAGTTGATGTTTATGTTTCGTCTCATTGTGATGTGATTAAACACATGCTATCAAAGCCAATATTGCATAGTCGAATTGGCAAGCGAGCGTTGGCCCTTACTGAGTACTCTTTGATATTCCAACCCCTTAAGCAATGAAAGGTCAAATCGTTTCAGATTTCATTGTTGACCATGCAGTGGTTGAGAACCCTCAACAATATGTAGAATTGAAGCCTTGGAAGCTATACTTCGATGGTTCAACCCATAAAGAAGGAATCGGCGTTGGAATACTAATAATTTCTCCTGATGGAATTCCAACAAAGCTCAAGTACAAGATTGAAGGTCCCTTATGCTCCAACAACGAAGCTGAATATGAAGCACTGATTGCTGGACTTGAGGCTTTGTTAGAATTGGGGGCAACTAGAGTCGAAATTAAAGGAGACTCTGAGCTAGTGATTAAGGAATTGACAAAAGAATACAAGTGTATCAAAGAAAATTTGATCATCTATTTTGTCATAGCAAATAGGTGTTAGAACAAGATTTGTTCTGATCAATTATCTTAGTTTTGATGATAACAATAATATGAATTTTGCTTAAGATAATATGGTACTCTAATCCAGTGCAATTTCCTTTTCAGGAAATATATATAAAGAGTATGCATAATTCAGCGCTCAGAAGCTTTGTCTCAAAGGGTTTAGCATGCAACATCAGAACATGGTCTGGCAAGACATCAGAAGATGGTCGAAGCAGAATCAGAACATGGGTCTATGGAAGCATCAGAAGAACATGAGATCAGAAGCACTGAAGTTCTGATGGTATCACGCACAGAAGCACTTCAAGGTCAGAAGATCAGAAGATGCTTTGCACCAAGCTGTTTGACTCTGATGATATTCAAACGTTGTATTCACAAACATCAGATCAGAAGGAAGTACATGTGGCAGGCTACGCTGACTGACAAAAGGAACGTTAGAAGCTATTAAAGGCAACGTCAGTAGACACAGCGTGAACAAGGCTCGAGGTAGTTGACAAAAGCGTATAACATTAAATGCGATGCTGTACGGAACACGCAAAGCATTAAATGCACTCAACGGTCATCTTCTCCAACGCCTATAAATATGAAGTTCTGATGAGAAGCAAGGTTAACGATTCTGAACAAAACAACTCATATTAACTTGCTGAAACTCTGTTCTATTCAAAGCTCAAAATCTTCATCTTCATCAAAGCTCACTACATTGCTGTTGTAATATATTAGTGAGATTAAGCTTAAACGTTAAGAGAAATATCACAGTTTGTGATTATAGCTTTTAAGAAGCAATTGTAATACTCTTAGAATTGATTACATTAAGTTGTAAGGAACTAGAGTGATCGTGTGGATCAGAATACTCTAGGAAGTCTTAGAGGTTATCTAAGCAGGTTGTAACTAGAGTGATCGTGTGGATCAGAATACTCTAGAAAGTCTTAGAGGGTATCTAAGCAGTTGTTCCTGGAGTGATCAGTGTGTGATCAGAAGACTCTGGAAGACTTAGTTGCTGACTAAGTGGAGAACCATTGTAATCCGTGCGATTAGTGGATTAAATCCTCAGTTGAGGTAAATCATCTCTGCGGGGGTGGACTGGAGTAGTTTAGTTAACAACGAACCAGGATAAAAATAACTGTGCAATTTATTTTTATCGGTCAAGTTTTTTAAAGCTACACTTATTCAAACCCCCCCTTTCTAAGTGTTTTTCTATCCTTCAATTGGCATCAGAGCGTCGGTTCTAAGGTGCAAGCACTTAACCGTGTTTAGAAAAGATTCAGGAAGAGAAAAACGCTTCAGTAAAAGATGGCTGATGAAACTGCAAAGTCTACATCTACATCTGGCTCTGCTGAGCAACACAACGGTAACAATGGTTATACTAGACCTCCGGTATTTGATGGTGAAAACTTTGAATACTGGAAAGATAAACTGGAAAGTTACTTTCTTGGTCTAGATGGTGATCTATGGGATCTTCTGATGGATGGTTACAAACATCCGGTAAATGCCAGTGGCGTAAAGCTGACAAGGCAAGAAATGAGTGATGATCAGAAGAAGCTTTTTAAGAATCATCATAAATGCAGAACTGTTTTGCTGAATGCTATCTCTCATGCTGAGTATGAGAAGATATCTAACAGGGAAACGGCCTATGACATATATGAGTCCTTGAAAATGACTCATGAAGGAAATGCTCAAGTCAAGGAGACTAAAGCTCTTGCTCTAATCCATAAATATGAAGCCTTCAAGATGGAGGATGATGAAGACATTGAAAAGATGTTTTCAAGATTTCAAACTCTTACTGCTGGATTGAGAGTTCTTGACAAGGGATACACCAAGGCTGATCACTTAAAGAAGATCATCAGAAGCTTACCCAGAAGATGGGGTCCTATGGTGACTGCATTTAAGATTGCGAAGAATCTAAATGAAGTCTCTTTGGAAGAGCTGATCAGTGCCCTGAGGAGTCATGAAATTGAACTGGATGCAAACGAGCCTCAAAAGAAAGGTAAGTCTATTGCATTAAAATCCAATATCAAGAAATGCACTAACGCTTTTCAGGCTAGAGAAGAAGATCCTGAAGAATCAGAATCTGAAGAAGAAGATGAACTGTCCTTGATCTCCAGAAGGCTAAATCAACTCTGGAAGAACAAGCAAAGGAAGTTCAGAGGCGTCAGAAGTTCAAAGAAATTTGAACGTGGAGAATCTTCTGATGACAGAAGATTTGACAAGAAGAAGGTCATGTGCTATGAATGCAATGAGTCTGGACACTTCAAGAATGAATGTCCAAAACTTCAGAAGGAAAATCCCAAGAAGAAGTTTCATAAGAAGAAAGGTCTTATGGCAACCTGGGATGAGTCAGAAGATGATTCAGACTCTGAAGATGAGCAGGCTAACTGTGCGCTGATGGCGACAGAAGATGACGGATCAGAATCTACATCAGAATCAGATTCTGAAGAGGTATTTTCTGAACTTACTAGAGATGAGTTAGTTTCAAGTCTAACAGAACTTCTGGAATTCAAGTCTCAGATTAGTCTCAAGTACAAAAAGCTGAAAAGGCTATTTGAATTTGAAATGAAGAAGCTTGAGTTGGAAAATTCTGAATTAAAAGAAAAAGTTTTAAAATTATCCAATAATGTTGGATCTCCTTCCAATTCAGAAAAATCCACTCCTAGTCTAAACCATATTCTGAAAGAATATGATTTAAGTTTCAGGAAGTTCTTATCTAGAAGTATTGGCAGAAGTCAGCTAGCTTCTATGATATATGCTGTGTCTGGAAACAGTAGAGTTGGCATTGGTTTTGAGGGTGAAACCCCATACAAACTTGAACCTGTTGATGAAATGAAAATCACATACAAGCCATTGTATGATCAGTTCAAGTATGGCCACTCACATGATATTAGGCACACTTCACATGCTCAAAGTTTTCACATTACACACACTAAGAAGCATGTGACACAACCTAGGAAATATCATGAAACTCACATTAAGAATTATCATGTTGTTCCTCCTATTGCTTACAATGTTAAACCCAAGTTCAATCAGAACTTGAGAAAATCTAACAAGAAAGGACCCAAGAAAATGTGGGTACCTAAGGATAAGATTATTCCTATTGCAGATATCCTTGGCTGCAAAAAGGACAAAGCACAACATGTTGTGGTACCTGGACTCTGGATGCTCACGACACATGACAGGAAGAAGGTCTATGTTCCAAGACCTGGTGCTTAAGTCTGGAGGAGTAGTCAAGTTTGGAGGAGATCAGAAGGGCAAGATAATTGGCTCTGGAACTATAAAGTCTGGTAACTCTCCTTCCATTTCAAATGTACTTCTTGTAGAAGGATTAACACATAACCTCTTATCTATCAATCAATTGAGTGATAATGGTTATGATATAATCTTTAATCAAAAGTCTTGCAAGGCTGTAAATCAGAAGGATGGCTCAATCCTATTTACCGGCAAGAGGAAGAACAACATTTATAAGACAGATCTGCAAGATCTTATGAGTCAGAAGGTGACTTGTCTTATGTCTGTTTCTGAAGAGCAGTGGGTCTGGCACAGAAGATTAGGTCATGCTAGTTTGAGAAAGATTTCTCAGATTAACAAACTGGATCTTGTCAGAGGACTCCCTAATCTGAAATTCAAATCAGATGCTCTTTGTGAAGCATGTCAGAAGGGCAAGTTCTCCAAACCTGCATTCAAGTCCAAGAATGTTGTTTCTACCTGAAGGCCATTAGAACTCTTGCACATTGATCTGTTTGGCCCAGTCAAAACAGCATCTGTCAGAGGGAAGAAATATGGATTAGTCATCGTAGATGATTATAGCCGCTGGACATGGGTAAAATTCTTGAAACACAAGGATGAGTCTCATTCAGTGTTCTTTGATTTCTGCATTCAGATTCAATCTGAAAAAGAGTGTAAAATCATAAAGGTTAGAAGTGATCATGGTGGTGAATTTGAGAACAGATTCTTTGAAGAGTTCTTCAAAGAAAATGGTATTGCCCACGATTTCTCTTGTCCTAGAACTCCACAGCAAAATGGAGTTGTAGAACGAAAGAATAGGACTCTGCAAGAAATGGCCAGAACCATGATCAATGAAACCAATATGGCTAAGCATTTCTGGGCAGAAGCAATAAACACTGCATGCTATATTCAGAATAGAATCTCTATCAGACCTATTCTAAATAAGACTCCTTATGAATTGTGGAAGAATATAAAGCCCAACATTTCATATTTCCATCCTTTTGGATGTGTATGCTTTATTCTGAACACTAAAGATCATCTTGGTAAGTTTGATTCCAAAGCACAAAAATGTTTCCTTCTTGGATATTCTGAACGCTCAAAAGGCTACAGAGTATACAATACTGAAACATTGATTGTAGAAGAATCAATCAATATCAGGTTTGATGATAAGCTTGGTTCTGAAAAACCAAAGCAGTTTGATAATTTTGCAGATTGTGATATTGATGTATCAGAAGTTGTTGAGCCAAGAAGCAACGCATCAGAAGCAGAGCTTCTCAGAAGCAAAGAATCTGAAGATCAAGTATCAGCTTCTCTGGAGAATCTAAGCATTTCTGAAGAACCATCTGTCAGAAGATCATCCAGACTCATCTCTGGTCATTCAGAAGATGTCATTCTTGGAAAGAAGGATGATCCAATCAGAACAAGAGCATTCCTTAAGAACAATGCAGACTGTCAATTAGGTCTTGTATCTTTGATCGAGCCAACTTCTGTTGATCATGCTCTAGAAGATCCAGACTGGATAATTGCTATGCAAGAAGAACTGAATCAGTTTACAAGGAATGATGTTTGGGATCTTGTTCCTAGACCAGATGGATTCAATATAATCGGTACAAAATGGGTCTTCAGAAACAAGCTCAGTGAGAAAGGTGAAGTGGTAAGGAACAAAGCCAGACTGGTGGCTCAGGGTTATAGTCAGCAAGAAGGGATTGACTATACAGAAACCTTTGCACCAGTGGCCAGGTTAGAATCTATTCGTCTATTAATTTCATTTGCCACTCAACATAACATCACTCTCTATCAGATGGATGTTAAGAGTGCCTTCTTAAATGGTTATATAGATGAAGAAGTTTATGTCCATCAACCTCCTGGTTTTGAAGACTCCATGTCTCCTAATCATGTTTTTAAACTAAAGAAATCGTTGTATGGATTGAAACAAGCTCCCAGAGCTTGGTATGAACGCTTAAGTTCTTTCCTTCTGGATAATGGTTTCACTAGAGGAAAAGTGGACACTACTCTCTTTTGTAAAACCTTTAAAAGGGATATTTTAATTTGTCAAATATATGTAGATGATATTATTTTTGGAACATCTAATGCTACACTTGGAAAGAAGTTTGCTGAGTCTATGCAGGCTGAGTTTGAAATGAGCATGATGGGAGAACTCAAGTATTTCCTTGGAATACAAATAAATCAAACATCAGAAGGAACGTATGTTCACCAAACCAAGTATGTGAAGGAACTTCTGAAGAAGTTTAATCTTCTAGATTGCAAAGAAGCCAAAACTCCTATGCATCCAACATGCATCCTAGGTAAGGATGAGGTAAGTAAGAAGGTAGATCAGAAGTTATACAGAGGTATGATTGGATCTCTTCTATATTTGACTGCTTCTAGACCTGACATTCTGTTCAGTGTTTGTTTGTGTGCTAGATTCCAATCAGATCCTAGAGAATCTCATTTAACTGCTGTTAAGAGAATTCTAAGGTATCTGAAAGGTACTACTAATGTTGGCTTAGTTTACAGAAAATCTAAAGAATACAACTTAGTAGGATTCTGCGATGCTGACTATGCTGGAGACAGAATTGAAAGAAAGAGTACTTCAGGAAGTTGCCAATTTCTTGGAAGTCATTTGATCTCCTGGTATAGCAAGAAGCAAGCAACCATTGCTCTATCAACAACAGAAGAAGAATATGTCGCTGTTGCTGGTTGCAGTACACAGATGCTCTGGATGAAGAGTCAGCTAGAAGATTATCAGATATATGAGAGTAACATTCCTATATTCTGTGATAATACTTCTGCTATATGTTTATCTAAGAATCCTATTCTTCATTCAAAAGCTAAACATATTGAGATTAAACATCATTTCATAAGGGACTATGTTCAGAAGGGTGTTCTATCTTTAAACTTTGTGGATACAGACCATCAATGGGCTGATATCTTTACAAAACCCCTGGCTGAAGATAGGTTTAAGTTCATTCTGAAGAACATCAGTATGGATTTATGCCCAGAATGAGAAGATGAGAAGTTCTTATGTATGAGTATCTTCTGAAATGAAAGTGGATTATTTTTTTAATCAGAAGTTCTGATTGAAATCTTTTAGAAATTATGATTCGGTTATTACTAACGTTTCATTGTCTAAGTTGATTCAGAACCTCTTGTAAAGCAAAACAGCTGTAACGTTTTATCTCGGATGGTAAACTTGTCTTTACTGTTCATGGATAAGCGCGCGTGCAGTTGAAGGGACGCCGACCATTGGTAACTGTGCTAGTCACCTCATTTGTCTTTATTATCTCTCCTCATGTCACGTAACATTAAATGCTATCCATCATTTGTTTCATTTTATTTTCTTTTAAATACTCTTCAAACGCTTCTCCTTCCCTCTTATATTTTCTCTATTACACTCTGTCTCTGTTTTCTTTCTCTATCTCTTTGCATTCCTCATCAAGTTTTCTCTCTCTCTCCTGTTTTTTCTCTTGCTCAAACAAAGTTTTTCTTTCTTTAAAAAATCCTAGTTCAAACCTAGCGTTCATCTTGAATCCTGTGTCTGGATCTCTTAATCATGCTCTAAGCCTGTTGAAGATCTATGACTCAAAGGCGGCAGATCTCTGCATATCTCGGGATGGCTCTCCTAATACCTCTCAAGTCAGACCTCTTCTTTGATGTTGTTATCAACTTTCATCCAAAGACAGAAGACTTTCTTGAGTTATGGGAAGAGGTTAAGAATGATATTCTTAACTTCTATGTTAAGAGAAAGCCCCGTTTGCAACAGCAGTTCTCTGTCTGTGAACTGTCCCTCTCTTCCTCTTTGGTCTCTTGGATCTCTCCTACAGTGGAGGTTCTAGTCTAGAAAGACAAGAAGACCACAGGGATTCTTGATGGGTTGACACAGAATGTGTCTTGCTAGGGTTTTGTTTTTAATTTTTGTAGTCATTTCCTCTTGGGATGACTTTTTATGTATTTGCTAGGAATGTCTCTCATCTTGTTAAACATAAGAACCTTTTGTAATATCTTTTGATTATCAATGAAAAGTTTCTTTGTTTTTACATTCCAGTGATTTTATTTGTCGTTTTATTCATCTGAATCTTTTGAAATATTCTTTTTGATGTTATGACAAAAAGGGGGAGAAGATAAATGATAACTGATTTGATTAATTTATCAGTTGCTGGGTAAAGCTCCCACACATTTACTAACAAGAACTGCAAGTTCTATATGGTTTAAGTGTTTTGCAGGTATAAAGAAGTGAAGAAAATCTTCAAAGCAAACACAAGAAGCAAAACCATAAGAAGCGTTATTCTGTAAAAAGAATTAAGCTCATGGAAACTGAAGCAAGCTGAGTGCTGTCAAGCTTCAGAATCAGAAGCACTGATAATAGAATTTGATCCATATTTGTCTATTTGCTCTGACAAAATTCTATTTGCTCTGATACATTATTTTAGCCTATATGGCTCTGATACATATCATGTGTTCTAATATACATTTTATGTTCTGACTCGTTCATGCTGACTTTTGTCGTTTAGTTTTTGTTCTATAACATTTCAGGATGTAGAGATGCTCTGATGATGCTCTGGTACATTCAACAATGTTCTGATACAAATCTAGCATGAAGTGATGTTGGTAGAAATTCAAAGCTCTGAAGCTATCCGAGGGAAGCAGAAATCAGAAGCTGTGAATGTTCTAAAGATCCAGAAAACTCAAGTTCTGAAGCTGTCCTAAATGGAAGCAGAAATCAGAAGCTGTGAATGTTCTGAAGATCAAAGAAATTCAAGTTATGAAGCTGTCCTAGATGGAAGCAGGAATCAGAAGTTGTGAATGTTCTGATGATCAAAGAAATTCAAGTTCTGAAGCTGTCCTAAATGGAAGCAGGAATCAGAAGCTATGAGTGTTCTAGGGATCTAAAGAAATTCAAGTTCTGAAGCTGTCCAATGGAAGCAAACGTCAGAAGCTATGAATTCTCTGAAGACAGAAGCTTATGTGATCGTCTCTACCGAAATAATCAGGGAAGTCTTTTATTAAAGTTCTTCGAGTATTTATTTCAGGGGGAGATTATTTATCTCAGGGGGAGATTGTTAATCTCAGGGGGAGACATATTCACATGCTTATGCTATAGCTGTGTAATTTGTCTTTTGCCGTCTGCTCTTTCTGATCGCAAATTCATATCATTTATATATGTTTTTGTCATCATCAAAAAGGGGGAGATTGTTAGAACAAGATTTGTTCTGATCAATTATCTTAGTTTTGATGATAACAATAATATGAATTTTGCTTAAGATAATATGGTACTCTAATCCAATGCAATTTCCTTTTCAGGAAATATATATAAAGAGTATGCATAATTCAGCGCTCAGAAGCTTTGTCTCAAAGGGTTCAGCATGCAACATCAGAACATGGTCTGGCAAGACATCAGAAGATGGTCGAAGCAGAATCAGAACATGGGTCTATGGAAGCATCAGAAGAACATGAGATCAGAAGCACTGAAGTTCTGATGGTATCACGCACAGAAGCACTTCAAGGTCAGAAGATCAGAAGATGCTTTGCACCAAGCTGTTTGACTCTGATGATATTCAAACGTTGTATTCACAAACATCAGATCAGAAGGAAGTACATGTGGCAGGCTACGCTGACTGACAAAAGGAATGTTAGAAGCTATTAAAGGCAACGTCAGTAGACACAGCGTGAACAAGGCTCGAGGTAGTTGACAAAAGCGTATAACATTAAATGCGATACTGTACGGAACACGCAAAGCATTAAATGCACTCAACGGTCATCTTCTCCAACGCCTATAAATATGAAGTTCTGATGAGAAGCAAGGTTAACGATTCTGAACAAAACAACTCATATTAACTTGCTGAAACTCTGTTCTATTCAAAGCTCAGAATCTTCATCTTCATCAAAGCTCACTACATTGCTGTTGTAATATATTAGTGAGATTAAGCTTAAACGTTAAGAGAAATATCACAGTTTGTGATTATAGCTTTTAAGAAGCAATTGTAATACTCTTAGAATTGATTACATTAAGTTGTAAGGAACTAGAGTGATCGTGTGGATCAGAATACTCTAGGAAGTCTTAGAGGTTATCTAAGCAGGTTGTAACTAGAGTGATCGTGTGGATCAGAATACTCTAGAAAGTCTTAGAGGGTATCTAAGCAGTTGTTCCTGGAGTGATCAGTGTGTGATCAGAAGACTCTGGAAGACTTAGTTGCTGACTAAGTGGAGAACCATTGTAATCCGAGCGATTAGTGGATTAAATCCTCAGTTGAGGTAAATCATCTCTGCGGGGGTGGACTGGAGTAGTTTAGTTAACAATGAACCAGGATAAAAATAACTGTGCAATTTATTTTTATCGGTCAAGTTTTTTAAAGCTACACTTATTCAAACCCCCCCTTTCTAAGTGTTTTTCTATCCTTCAATAGGCTGCTCAAATAATTCGAGTACGTGGATTTAAATCACGTTTCAAGGTTGAATAATCAAGAAGCGAATGATTTGGCACAGTTAGCCTGAGGATACAGGGTATCAAAAGAAAAACTAGAAGAACTGATCGAAGTAAGAGGCAAAGCAATGGCTACCAAGCTGTCCCCAAGTGATTTGGAGAACTCAAAATTAGGTTTTGCCAACAAAGAAGAGTTTGAAGTTTTGAATATAGACTCTTTAGCAGACACAGACTGGAGAAGTCCAATTGTGAACTATTTAAAAGATCCTTCGACGGACACAGATAGAAAGGTAAAATATCGAGCTTTATCATACTTTTTAATGGGAAATGAATTGTTTAAGAAAACTCCCAAAGGAGTTTTATTAAAGTATCTGGGCGAAGCAGAAGCATATTTGGCTCTCTCAAATGTACATAGCGGAGCATGTGGTGCGCACCAAGCGGGGCACAAAATGAAATGGCTTTTGTTTCGATACGGAATGTATTGGCCCTCTATGTTGAAAGATTGCATAGAATTTGCAAAGGGTTGTCAAGAATGTCAAGAACATGCATGTATTCAACATGCTCCTGCAAATGAGTTAAGTTCAATAATAAAACCATGGCCTTTCAGAGGTTGGGCATTAGACTTAATTGGAGAAATTCACCCCAAGTCTTCTAGAGGTCAAAGATATATCTTGGTAGGAATATACTACTTCACAAAATGGGTCGAAGCGATACCACTTGCGAATGTGGATCAGGAGGCTGTGATTGAGTTTATTCAAAAAACACATTATATACAGATTCGGAATCCCGGAAAGTATAACCACAGATCAAGGATCAATGTTTACTGGGCGAAAGATGCAAGATTTCGCCAAAGATATGGGGTTCAAGTTGTTTACCTCTACACCTTACTACGCTCAGGCAAATGGACAAGTCGAAGCAGCGAATAAGATAATAATTGTTCTTATAAAGAAACATGTAGGTAAAAAACCCAAGAATTGGCATAAGACTTTGGACCAAGCGCTTTGGGCTTGTCGAACATCGCCAAAAGAAGCTACAAACACAACACCTTTCCAATTAACGTTCAGACATGATGCAGTGCTTCCAATTGAGATATACTTCCAATCAGTCAGGATCCAAAGACAGGCAGAAATTCCTCCAAACACTTACTGGGAATTGATGATGAACGAATTAGTAGATTTGGACGAAGACATGCTTTGGGCGTTGGAAATGATAAAAAGACAAAAAGAAAGGGTGTCTAGAGCGTACAATAAAAAGGTGAAAGGTAAAACGTTTATCAGTAATGACTTATGAAATTCTGGACTCAGACACGCGATGTCTTACAGGATGTCACGACATCACTATCTGAATGTTTTTAACTAAATGAACAAAGTGTAAACAGAAAACAACACAGGAAAATTGTTAACCCAGTTCGGTGCAAACACACCTACATCTGGGGGCTACCAAGCCAGGGAGGAAGTCCACTATAAGTAATATCAATTCAAGGTAATACAACTCAATATTACGCCTTTCACTTAATATCCACCCAATGCAACTTTAATCTAAACAACTTAGACCAGAGATCCTACTCACTCCCCCTCAATCACAGCAGTGATGAAGAACCAACAGACTAATAACATAAGAAGACACTCTTCAAAAAACACAACTTGATCTTGCTTAAAAGCTTTGATCAAGTACAATAGTACTCTTGCTTAAAAGCTTTGAGTACTTCTACAACTCAAAACAAAAACGCCTAGACCAAGACAATCATCATGATGATTGTTTGGCTTACAAGAAAACTACAACGAGAAAGCTAAAACAAAAAGAGCTCTAACAGTTTCTCAACAAAAACCCTTGACGGCAACAGCAGCACCTGCACGGATTAAATAGCCTTCAGACAATACAGCAACTGGGCCTTGGATCCACAAAATAGTTTTTGCCCTAATTAAAACAAATCTCCATTACACAAGGAACTCATAATAGTAATCATCCAAGACGTCCTTGAAACAGATCAGAATCCATTATTACCAAATATAGCACATAAGGTCTTATCAGATCATACAATCATAAGTAGTAATAGAAAATAACGAACAGCTGCGAATGTCATGACATCGGCCCTGACATCAGGTAAAGGCCTGCATACTGAAGGACTTCACAACAACATAAAGCATGTCATGACACTGTTTTTGACATGATAGAACCACAATTAGTTTTACCAAAAATTACAGCCAATAAACAACATCTACAAACTCCCCCTTTGGCGAATTTTTGGCTAAAACAATAATAGATGCAAACAGATATCAGAGCATACAGCAGCCAATAACAGAAAAATAAATTCTGTAAAAAGAAACAGCAGCAACTTAATTCAACTTGATTAATCACCAAAAACCAACTACTTAATCAATTGTTACAGAAACCACTTGTCATTGTCAGGGAGAACCAGAGAACACCCAAATAAAGGGAACCAAAAAGAACATTGTCCAAAAACAAAAGATCATCAGAACAATCAAGACAATCAATACAACCATTACAATCAACCCAGATCCTACAGCATCAAAACAACAAACACACATTACTCCCGCTTTTTAGCCACAAAAGGAGCCAAACATCAGATGAAGATTTAATCTTCAGAGCCAGCAGTATCATCATCATCCTCCTCACTCATCTCTTCATCACTGGAGCTACTAGACTTATATTCATCCTCACTATCAGCATCCATATCAGCATCCATCTTCTCACCATCACCACCAGCAGCATGATCATCATCACTATCAGCAGACTGCTCAAGACTTTGTATAAGCTGCTCAAGCTTCATCTTCCTATTTTCCAGCTCTTTGCAGGTCTCCTTCAGCTCAGCTATAAGAGAGGCTTTGGTCACAGATTTGCTAGTTTGAGATGTTCCAGCAGATGTTGAGGCATCAGTCCTTTGAAGCAGCTTGTAGTGAAAAGTCAAAGCACTTTCCCTTTTGCAGACAGAGTCTTTAGCTTTCAAGATGCCAGGGTATTTCTTTAGGATGATTCCACATATTAGGGATGGAAAGTCAATAGGAAGCTTAGTAGCAGAGGTACCTGCATGTCTCATAGTCTGGTCAAAAATATAGGTCCCATAGTCAAACACAGTCTTGGTCCCTATAGCATAAATGAATCTACCTAAACCAACAGCAATGGTAGAGGTGTGATTTGTGGGCACCCAATTGGCAGAACCAATTTTATGCAGCAGAGCATACTTGACAGTCAAGAGACTAGCAGACAGTTTGCTTTTGATGGGCCACTTTTTAACCTTACCCCCAGTGATGGTGTTGCAAACCTCATTATCAGTTACTTCAAGCTCAGGTTGAGCTTCAACACTTCTACCTAGATAGTGATTTATAGCAGTAGGGGAGAATTCTATGCATTTTCTTCTAACATAAACTTTATGAAAATCATCTGTTCTACCATCAGCACAGTCTTGAGACAAATTAACAATAAACTCCTTCACAAGCATTTCATAACATTTAGAGAATTGAGAAACAGTCTTAATCAGACCTGGAGACTTGATGAGCTGCATAACCTCTTGATTTTCCAGAGCATCATTTGCTAATTCTCTTTCTAGGGCCAGCCTTCTTTGATACACAAATTTCCACTGGATTGCATTAGAGGCATAGTGTAGATATATGTTATCCAAAGGAACATCACGAATCTTTGTAGCAGATTTAGTAACAGCAATCTTCTTCTTGGAGGGGATGTCAAGGACATCACTTGGGACATCAGCTTCAGAGTCAGAAATACTTCTTTCCTTCCTCTTCTTCACACTAACTTTGCTTCCAGATTTTGAGGGTCCAGTAGGAACTTTCTTCATCCTTTCTATAGTAACAGTCTTCAGAGGAGTAACCTGTGGCTTGAGAGAATGTTGCTCACAGACTTGTTTTCCCTTACGAGCCTTGACCCTGTTGGAGATGCTGGAGATGAGGTCATCATCAGCAATATCAATAGGATCATCAAGTTCATCTAGATCCACCACATCATGCACATTAGGGTTTTCATCTTTCTTAGCAGGAACAGCAGGAACCTCTTCATCTTTCTCAGGAGCAAGAGTCTCATCATCTTTGGAATCAGATGCTTCAACATTGATAGCTTCAGATGTTTCAACATCTTTGGCAACAGGGGTCTCATTAACAGATGTCTCAACATCCTTAGTAACAGGAGTCTCATCATTTTTCTCAGCAGATGTCTCATCATTATCAACAGTTGTCTTAACATCTTTATCAACAGGGGTCTCATCATCTTGCACACCTTGATCATCATCGGAAGCAGGCATTTGGGCTAGAGGAACAGAAATTCCTTCAACTTTGTGCCCTTCATTCAAGATTCTGGTGACCATATTTGCAATCGCATTATGAACATAGGAAGTGCCCTCTCTACGCTGGACAGAAAAAGTTTCTGGGACAGATCCTCCGGTTGATTTTCTTGCATGCATCTTTCTTGGTTGACTGCGAGCAGAATCGGAAGGAGGAACAGAGTTCAATGGCACAACATCCAGCACAACATCTTGATCGCTCACAACATTTGGTGCCCTAGAGCCTGATGCTGTTTCAGAGATAGGAGAAGATTTCTTTGAGGAAGGACTCTGAGACATGGTGAGAGAAAATGAGAGGCTGGGTAAAGAGTGATGAATGCAGAAACGCAGAGAGATAGCGTGAGTGTGGAGGAGAGGTTTTGGAGGAATGAAAACCGTTTGGGTAACTTGTAAAAGGGGGGGAAAATACACTTTAATGTGTAATGATATCCAAGATTTGGAGAGAGAAATAGTGCTGGCCCCACCCCCAATTAATTGCTATAATCCTTCACAAAGACAAATGCCTAATTTGTTTCTTAGATTTTCAAATTGATTTGTATCTAAGGCTTTTGTAAAAATGTCAGCAGGTTGAAGGTCTGTAGCAACATGTTCCAAGCCAATTATTTTGTCCTCAACAAGATCTCTAATGTAGTGGTGTCTAATATCAATATGCTTGGTCCTGTTGTGCTGAATGGGATTCTTTGAAATGTTGATGACACTTAAGTTGTTACAATATAATGTCATGACATCTTGTGTGACATTGTATTCTGTTAACATTTGTTTCATCCAAACAAGTTGAGAACAGCTACTTCCCAAGAAGGAACATCCTCCTGAAGTACTTTTTCTGTCATCAGCACTGCCTGCCCAGTCTCTTAGATAAAGGTGACCAAGTTTTTGGTGCCATAGCTTTGCTTCTTCTTCTTTAGAGCATATAGTAGAATAGCTGGATTCATGAGACACCCACAAGTAGCAGTTATTTCTGGATCTGACACCCCTCATTACTACTTCCTTTTCTTCATTAGTAACCACACACTCAGCTTTAGTGAAGTTGACTTGGTATCCTTGGTCACAGAGTTGACTGATGCTTATGAGATTGGCAGTCAGGTCTTTGACTAACAAAACACCTTCTAAGTTTGGCACTCCTGAACAATCTAATTTTCCAACTCCTTTGATTTCTCCTTTAGCTCCATCACCAAAGGTTACAAAACTAGTAGAATGACTCTTGATATCAACAAGCAGATTTTCGATTCCAGTCATGTGTCTGGAACATCCACTATCAAAATACCAGTCTTCTTTGGCTGAAACTCTAAGAGATGTATGGGCTATTAGAGCCATACTTTTAGGTTTCCATTGTTGCTTCTGGATGAGCATGATCTGCTTAGGTTTGTAAGAAGGAGCTTGATCTGGATATCCATATAGTCTGAAGCAGAAAGGCTTAATGTGTCCAAATCTTCCACAGTAATGACATCTCCATCTTTGAAACTTTCTCTTCATTTCACCTTTCTCGTGATGTTGAGTCACATGTTTTGACATCGGCTTCGACATCTCAGCTTCAGGTTTAGTTCTGCTACTATCTTGGACATATTTCTTTGCACCAACAAATCCTATACCAGACATATCTCTTGAACTTTTTCCAACTTGCAAGATCTCCTCCAACATATCCGTGCCACTGTTCAACATTTTTACTGATTTTGACATCTGATCAAGTTTGGATTGTAACAGGATAATTTCACCATTCAGTTCAGATATAGTTTCATTTAGCTCTTTGTTATCAGCCTCCAACTGGGCTATGTATTTCTTCTGCTTTTCACCTTGTTGACATACTTCAGCACTTCTGATACAGAGCTTTCTGTAGGAGGTTGCCAGTTCTTCAAAGGATAGCTCATCTTCACTAGAGTCTTCATCTGAGTTGCAAACTCCAGTAAGAGCTGTGACATGTTTGGCAGATTCTTCTTCAAAATCACTCTCAGAATCTTCATCAGACCAGGAGACTGTCAATCCTTTCTTTTGTTTCTTGAGATAGGTAGAGAATTCAGCTCTAATATGTCCATACCCTTCACATCCATGACATTGAATCCCTTTACTGCGATTGTATTTTTCTTCTGGTTTATCTCTTCTGCCAGAGTCATAAGATCTACTGATGTCAGATGAGATGTTCTTGACATTAGGTCTTGGCTTCTGATCCATTCTTCTTATAATTTTGTTGAATTGTTTGCCAAGCATAGCTATAGATTCAGATAGATTCTCTTCTCTACTTTCCTCTACTTCCTCTTGAGAGTTGGACACAAAGGCTATGCTCTTGTTCTTCTTTTCAGAATTTTCATTGATTCCCATCTCAAAGGTTTGAAGAGATCCAATTAGCTCTTCTACCTTCATTTGGCTGATGTCCTGTGCCTCTTCTATAGCTGTAACTTTCATATCAAATCTCTTAGGTAGGGATCTAAGAATTTTCCTCACCAACTTTTCATCAGACATTTTTTCTCCCAAAGCTCCTGAGGTATTAGCAATCTCGAGTAAATTCATATGAAAATCCTTAATACTTTCATCATCCCTCATCCTTAGATTTTCAAATTTTGTAGTTAGCAGTTGGAGTCTTGACATCTTCACTTTGGAGGTGCCCTCATGAGTAGTCTTTAGGATATCCCAGACATCTTTGGCTAGTTCACACTGGTGAACCAGTCTGAATATATTTTTGTCAATTCCATTGAATAAAGCATTTAGGGCTTTAGAGTTGCCAAGCGCCAATGCCTCTTCATCTTTGTCCCAATCTTCCTCTGGTTTAAGATTTTTGTTGCCATCTTTATCAGTAATAACAGGATGTTCCCATCCATTGTTCACAGCTCTCCATGCTTTGCTGTTTACGGATTTCAGAAAAGCCACCATGAGAGGTTTCCAATAATCATAATTAGAGCCATCCAGAATGGGTGGTCTCATTATAAATCCACCACCTTCTTTGTCCATCGAACTAGAAAATACTTTCCCTAGATCTCACCCAGTAAAAACAGGCAGGGTGCCTGCTCTGATGCCAATTGAAATTCTGGACTCAGACACGCGATGTCTTACAGGATGTCACGACATCACTATTTGAATGTTTTTAACTAAATGAACAAAGTGTAAACAGAAAACAACACAGGAAAATTGTTAACCCAGTTCGGTGCAAACACACCTACATCTGGGGGCTACCAAGCCAGGGAAGAAGTCCACTATAAGTAATATCAATTCAAGGTAATACAACTCAATATTACGCCTTTCACTTAATATCTACCCAATGCAACTTCAATCTAAACAACTTAGACCAGAGATCCTACTCACTCCCCCTCAATCACAGCAGTGATGAAGAACCAACAGACTAATAACATAAGAAGACACTCTTCAAAAAACACAACTTGATCTTGCTTAAAAGCTTTGATCAAGTACAATAGTACTCTTGCTTAAAAGCTTTGAGTACTTCTACAACTCAAAACAAAAACGCCTAGACCAAGACAATCATCATGATGATTGTTTGGCTTACAAGAAAACTACAACGAGAAAGCTAAATCAAAAAGAGCTCTAACAGTTTCTCAACAAAAACCCTTGACGGCAACAGCAGCACCTGCACGGATTAAATAGCCTTCAGACAATACAACAACTGGGCCTTGGATCCACAAAATAGTTTTTGCCCTAATTAAAACAAATCTCCATTACACAAGGAACTCATAATAGTAATCATCCAAGACGTCCTTGAAACAGATCAGAATCCATTATTACCAAATATAGCACATAAGGTCTTATCAGATCATACAATCATAAGTAGTAATAGAAAATAACGAACAGCTGCGAATGTCATGACATCGGCCCTGACATCAGGTAAAGGCCTGCATACTGAAGGACTTCACAACAACATAAAGCATGTCATGACACTGTTTTTGACATGATAGAACCACAATTAGTTTTACCAAAAATTACAGCCAATCAACAACATCTACAAACTCCCCCTTTGGCGAATTTTTGGCTAAAACAATAATAGATGCAAACAGATATCAGATCATACAGCAGCCAATAACAGAAAAATAAATTCTGTAAAAAGAAACAGCAACAACTTGATTCAACTTGATTAATCACCAAAAACCAACTACTTAATCAATTGTTACAGAAACCACTTGTCATTGTCAGGGAGAACCAGAGAACACCCAAATAAAGGGAACCAAAAAGAACATTGTCCAAAAACAAAAGATCATCAGAACAATCAAGACAATCAATACAACCATTACAATCAACCCAGATCCTACAGCAACAAAACAACAAACACACATTACTCCCCCTTTTTAGCCACAAAAGGAGCCAAACATCAGATGAAGATTTAATCTTCAGAGCCAGCAGTATCATCATCATCCTCCTCACTCATCTCTTCATCACTGGAGCTACTAGACTTATATTCATCCTCACTATCAGCATCCATATCAGCATCCATCTTCTCACCATCACCACCAGCAGCATGATCATCATCACTATCAGCAGACTGCTCAAGACTTTGTATAAGCTGCTCAAGCTTCATCTTCCTATTTTCCAGCTCTTTGCAGGTCTCCTTCAGCTCAGCTATAAGAGAGGCTTTGGTCACAGATTTGCTAGTTTGAGATGTTCCAGCAGATGTTGAGGCATCAGTCCTTTGAAGCAGCTTGTAGTGAAAAGTCAAAGCACTTTCCCTTTTGCAGACAAAATCTTTAGCTTTCAAGATGCCAGGGTATTGCTTTAGGATGATTCCACATATTAGGGATGGAAAGGCAATAGGAAGCTTAGTAGCAGAGGTACCTGCATGTCTCATAGTCTGGTCAAAAATATAGGTCCCATAGTCAAACACAGTCTTGGTCCCTATAGCATAAATGAATCTACCTAAACCAACAGCAATGGTAGAGGTGTGATTTGTGGGCACCCAATTGGCAGAACCAATTTTATGCAGCAGAGCATACTTGACAGTCAAGAGACTAGCAGACAGTTTGCTTTTGATGGGCCACTTTTTAACCTTACCCCCAGTGATGGTGTTGCAAACCTCATTATCAGTTACTTCAAGCTCAGGTTGAGCTTCAGTACTTCTACCTAGATAGTGATTTATAGCAGTAGGGGAGAATTCTATGCATTTTCTTCTAACATAAACTTTATGAAAATCATCTGTTCTACCATCAGCACAGTCTTGAGACAAATTAACAATAAACTCCTTCACAAGCATTTCATAACATTTAGAGAATTGAGAAACAGTCTTAATCAGACCTGCAGACTTGATGAGCTGCATAACCTCTTGATTTTCCAGAGCATCATTTGCTAATTCTCTTTCTAGGGCCAGCCTTCTTTGATACACAAATTTCCACTGGATTGCATTAGAGGCATAGTGTAGATATATGTTATCCAAAGGAACATCACGAATCTTTGTAGCAGATTTAGTAACAGCAATCTTCTTCTTGGAAGGGATGTCAAGGACATCACTTGGGACATCAGCTTCAGAGTCAGAAATACTTCTTTCCTTCCTCTTCTTCACACTAACTTTGCTTCCAGATTTTGAGGGTCCTGTAGGAACTTTCTTCATCCTTTCTTTAGTAACAGTCTTCAGAGGAGTAACCTGTGGCTTGAGAGAATGTTGCTCACAGACTTGTTTTCCCTTACGAGCCTTGACCCTGTTGGAGATGCTGGAGATGAGGTCATCATCAGCAATATCAATAGGATCATCAAGTTCATCTAGATCCACCACATCATGCACATTAGGGTTTTCATCTTTCTTAGCAGGAACAGCAGGAACCTCTTCATCTTTCTCAGGAGCAAGAGTCTCATCATCTTTGGAATCAGATGCTTCAACATTGATAGCTTCAGATGTTTCAACATCTTTGGCAACAGGGGTCTCATTAACAGATGTCTCAACATCCTTAGTAACAGGAGTCTCATCATTTTTCTCAGCAGATGTCTCATCATTATCAACAGTTGTCTTAACATCTTTATCAACAGGGGTCACATCATCTTGCACACCTTGATCATCATCGGAAGCAGGCATTTGGGCTAAAGGAACAGAAATTCCTTCAACTTTGTGCCCTTCATTCAAGATTCTGGTGACCATATTTGCAATCGCATTATGAACATAGGAAGTGCCCTCTCTACGCTGGACAGAAAAAGTTTCTGGGACAGATCCTCCGGTTGATTTTCTTGCATGCATCTTTCTTGGTTGACTGCGAGCAGAATCGGAAGGAGGAACAGAGTTCAATGGCACAACATCCAACACAACATCTTGATCGCTCACAACATTTGGTGCCCTAGAGCCTGATGCTGTTTCAGAGATAGGAGAAGATTTCTTTGAGGAAGGACTCTGAGACATGGTGAGAGAAAATGAGAGGCTGGGTAAAGAGTGATGAATGCAGAAACGCAGAGAGATAGCGTGAGTGTGGAGGAGAGGTTTTGGAGGAATGAAAACCGTTTGGGTAACTTGTAAAAGGGGGGGAAAATACACTTTAATGTGTAATGATATCCAAGATTTGGAGAGAGAAATAGTGCTGGCCCCACCCCCAATTAATTGCTATAATCCTTCACAAAGACAAATGCCTAATTTGTTTCTTAGATTTTCAAATTGATTTGTATCTAAGGCTTTTGTAAAAATGTCAGCAGGTTGAAGGTCTGTAGCAACATGTTCCAAGCCAATTATTTTGTCCTCAACAAGATCTCTAATGTAGTGGTGTCTAATATCAATATGCTTGGTCCTGCTGTGCTGAATGGGATTCTTTGAAATGTTGATGACACTTAAGTTGTTACAATATAATGTCATGACATCTTGTGTGACATTGTATTCTGTTAACATTTGTTTCATCCAAACAAGTTGAGAACAGCTACTTCCCAAGAAGGAACATCCTCCTGAAGTACTTTTTCTGTCATCAGCACTGCCTGCCCAGTCTCTTAGATAAAGGTGACCAAGTTTTTGGTGCCATAGCTTTGCTTCTTCTTCTTTAGAGCATATAGTAGAATAGCTGGATTCATGAGACACCCACAAGTAGCAGTTATTTCTGGATCTGACACCCCTCATTACTACTTCCTTTTCTTCATTAGTAACCACACACCCAGCTTTAGTGAAGTTGACTTGGTATCCTTGGTCACAGAGTTGACTGATGCTTATGAGATTGGCAGTCAGGTCTTTGACTAACAAAACACCTTCTAAGTTTGGCACTCCTGAACAATCTAATTTTCCAACTCCTTTGATTTCTCCTTTAGCTCCATCACCAAAGGTTACAAAACTAGTAGAATGACTCTTGATATCAACAAGCAGATTTTCGATTCCAGTCATGTGTCTGGAACATCCACTATCAAAATACCAGTCTTCTTTGGCTGAAACTCTAAGAGATGTATGGGCTATTAGAGCCATACTTTTAGGTTTCCATTGTTGCTTCTGGATGAGCATGATCTGCTTAGGTTTGTAAGAAGGAGCTTGATCTGGATATCCATATAGTCTGAAGCAGAAAGGCTTAATGTGTCCAAATCTTCCACAGTAATGACATCTCCATCTTTGAAACTTTCTCTTCATTTCACCTTTCTCGTGATGTTGAGTCACATGTTTTGACATCGGCTTCGACATCTCAGCTTCAGGTTTAGTTCTGCTACTATCTTGGACATATTTCTTTGCACCAACAAATCCTATACCAGACATATCTCTTGAACTTTTTCCAACTTGCAAGATCTCCTCCAACATATCCGTGCCACTGTTCAACATTTTTACTGATTTTGACATCTGATCAAGTTTGGATTGTAACAGGATAATTTCACCATTCAGTTCAGATATAGTTTCATTTAGCTCTTTGTTATCAGCCTCCAACTGGGCTATGTATTTCTTCTGCTTTTCACCTTGTTGACATACTTCAGCACTTCTGATACAGAGCTTTCTGTAGGAGGTTGCCAGTTCTTCAAAGGATAGCTCATCTTCACTAGAGTCTTCATCTGAGTTGCAAACTCCAGTAAGAGCTGTGACATGTTTGGCAGATTCTTCTTCAAAATCACTCTCAGAATCTTCATCAGACCAGGAGACTGTCAATCCTTTCTTTTGTTTCTTGAGATAGGTAGGGAATTCAGCTCTAATATGTCCATACCCTTCACATCCATGACATTGAATCCCTTTACTGTGATTGTATTTTTCTTCTGGTTTATCTCTTCTGCCAGAGTCATAAGATCTACTGATGTCAGATGAGATGTTCTTGACATTAGGTCTTGGCTTCTGATCCATTCTTCTTATAATTTTGTTGAATTGTTTGCCAAGCATAGCTATAGATTCAGATAGATTCTCATCTCTACTTTCCTCTACTTCCTCTTGAGAGTTGGACACAAAGGCTATGCTCTTGTTCTTCTTTTCAGAATTTTCATTGATTCCCATCTCAAAGGTTTGAAGAGATCCAATTAGCTCTTCTACCTTCATTTGGCTGATGTCCTGTGCCTCTTCTATAGCTGTAACTTTCATATCAAATCTCTTAGGTAGGGATCTAAGAATTTTCCTCACCAACTTTTCATCAGACATTTTTTCTCCCAAAGCTCCTGAGGTATTAGCAATCTCGAGTAAATTCATATGAAAATCCTTAATACTTTCATCATCCCTCATCCTTAGATTTTCAAATTTTGTAGTTAGCAGTTGGAGTCTTGACATCTTCACTTAGGAGGTGCCCTCATGAGTAGTCTTTAGGATATCCCAGACATCTTTGGTTAGTACACACTGGTGAACCAGTCTGAATATATTTTTGTCAATTCCATTGAATAAAGCATTTAGGGCTTTAGAGTTGCCAAGCGCCAATGCCTCTTCATCTTTGTCCCAATCTTCCTCTGGTTTAAGAGTTTTGTTGCCATCTTTATCAGTAATAACAGGATGTTCCCATCCATTGTTCACAGCTCTCCATGCTTTGCTGTTTACGGATTTCAGAAAAGCCACCATGAGAGGTTTCCAATAATCATAATTAGAGCCATCCAGAATGGGTGGTCTCATTATAAATGCACCACCTTCTTTGTCCATCGAACCAGAAAATACTTTCCCTAGATCTCACCCAGTAAAAACAGGCAGGGTGCCTGCTCTGATGCCAATTGAAATTCTGGACTCAGACACGCGATGTCTTACAAGAGGTCACGACATCACTATCTGAATGTTTTTAACTAAATGAACAAAGTGTAAACAGAAAACAACACAGGAAAATTGTTAACCCAGTTCGGTGCAAACACACCTACATCTGGGGGCTACCAAGCCAGGGAGGAAGTCCACTATAAGTAATATCAATTCAAGGTAATACAACTCAATATTACGCCTTTCACTTAATATCTACCCAATGCAACTTCAATCTAAACAACTTAGACCAGAGATCCTACTCACTCCCCCTCAATCACAGCAGTGATGAAGAACCAACAGACTAATAACATAAGAAGACACTCTTCAAAAAACACAACTTGATCTTGCTTAAAAGCTTTGATCAAGTACAATAGTACTCTTGCTTAAAAGCTTTGAGTACTTCTACAACTCAAAACAAAAACGCCTAGACCAAGACAATCATCATGATGATTGTTTGGCTTACAAGAAAACTACAACGAGAAAGCTAAATCAAAAAGAGCTCTAACAGTTTCTCAACAAAAACCCTTGACGGCAACAGCAGCACCTGCACGGATTAAATAGCCTTCAGACAATAAAGCAACTGGGCCTTGGATCCACAAAATAGTTTTTGCCCTAATTAAAACAAATCTCCATTACACAAGGAACTCATAATAGTAATCATCCAAGACGTCCTTGAAACAGATCAGAATCCATTATTACCAAATATAGCACATAAGGTCTTATTAGATCATACAATCATAAGTAGTAATAGAAAATAATGAACAGCTGCGAATGTCATGACATCGGCCCTGACATCAGGTAAAGGCCTGCATACTGAAGGACTTCACAACAACATAAAGCATGTCATGACACTGTTTTTGACATGATAGAACCACAATTAGTTTTACCAAAAATTACAGCCAATCAACAACATCTACAAACTCCCCATTTGGCGAATTTTTGGCTAAAACAATAATAGATGCAAACAGATATCAGAGCATACAGCAGCCAATAACAGAAAAATAAATTCTGTAAAAAGAAACAGCAGCAACTTGATTCAACTTGATTAATCACCAAAAACCAACTACTTAATCAATTGTTACAGAAACCACTTGTCATTGTCAGGGAGAACCAGAGAACACCCAAATAAAGGGAACCAAAAAGAACATTGTCCAAAAACAAAAGATCATCAGAACAATCAAGACAATCAATACAACCATTACAATCAACCCAGATCCTACAGCATCAAAACAACAAACACACATTACTCCCCCTTTTTAGCCACAAAAGGAGCCAAACATCGGATGAAGATTTAATCTTCAGAGCCAGCAGTATCATCATCATCATCCTCACTCATCTCTTCATCACTGGAGCTACTAGACTTATATTCATCCTCACTATCAGCATCCATATCAGCATCCATCTTCTCACCATCACCACCAGCAGCATGATCATCATCACTATCAGCAGACTGCTCAAGACTTTGTATAAGCTGCTCAAGCTTCGTCTTCCTATTTTCCAGCTCTTTGCCGGTCTCCTTCAGCTCAGCTATAAGAGAGGCTTTGGTCACAGATTTGCTAGTTTGAGATGTCCCAGCAGATGTTGAGGCATCAGTCCTTTGAAGCAGCTTGTAGTGAAAAGTCAAAGCACTTTCCCTTTTGCAGACAGAATCTTTAGCTTTCAAGATGCCAGGGTATTGCTTTAGGATGATTCCACATATTAGGGATGGAAAGGCAATAGGAAGCTTAGTAGCAGAGGTACCTGCATGTCTCATAGTCTGGTCAAAAATATAGGTCCCATAGTCAAACACAGTCTTGGTCCCTATAGCATAAATGAATCTACCTAAACCAACAGCAATGGTAGAGGTGTGATTTGTGGGCACCCAATTGGCAGAACCAATTTTATGCAGCAGAGCATACTTGACAGTCAAGAGACTAGCAGACAGTTTGCTTTTGATGGGCCACTTTTTAACCTTACCCCCAGTGATGGTGTTGCAAACCTCATTATCAGTTACTTCAAGCTCAGGTTGAGCTTCAGCACTTCTACCTAGATAGTGATTTATAGCAGTAGGGGAGAATTCTATGCATTTTCTTCTAACATAAACTTTATGAAAATCATCTGTTCTACCATCAGCACAGTCTTGAGACAAATTAACAATAAACTCCTTCACAAGCATTTCATAACATTTAGAGAATTGAGAAACAGTCTTAATCAGACCTGCAGACTTGATGAGCTGCATAACCTCTTGATTTTCCAGAGCATCATTTGCTAATTCTCTTTCTAGGGCCAGCCTTCTTTGATACACAAATTTCCACTGGATTGCATTAGAGGCATAGTGTAGATATATGTTATCCAAAGGAACATCACGAATCTTTGTAGCAGATTAAGTAACAGCAATCTTCTTCTTGGAGGGGATGTCAAGGACATCACTTGGGACATCAGCTTCAGAGTCAGAAATACTTCTTTCCTTCCTCTTCTTCACACTAACTTTGCTTCCAGATTTTGAGGGTCCAGTAGGAACTTTCTTCATCCTTTCTTTAGTAACAGTCTTCAGAGGAGTAACCTGTGGCTTGAGAGAATGTTGCTCACAGACTTGTTTTCCCTTACGAGCCTTGACCCTGTTGGAGATGCTGGAGATGAGGTCATCATCAGCAATATCAATAGGATCATCAAGTTCATCTAGATCCACCACATCATGCACATTAGGGTTTTCATCTTTCTTAGCAGGAACAGCAGGAACCTCTTCATCTTTCTCAGGAGCAAGAGTCTCATCATCTTTGGAATCAGATGCTTCAACATTGATAGCTTCAGATGTTTCAACATCTTTGGCAACAGGGGTCTCATTAACAGATGTCTCAACATCCTTAGTAACAGGAGTCTCATCATTTTTCTCAGCAGATGTCTCATCATTATCAACAGTTGTCTTAACATCTTTATCAACAGGGGTCACATCATCTTGCACACCTTGATCATCATCGGAAGCAGGCATTTGGGCTAGAGGAACAGAAATTCCTTCAACTTTGTGCCCTTCATTCAAGATTCTGGTGACCATATTTGCAATCGCATTATGAACATAGGAAGTGCCCTCTCTACGCTGGACAGAAAAAGTTTCTGGGACAGTTCCTCCGGTTGATTTTCTTGCATGCATCTTTCTTGGTTGACTGCGAGCAGAATCGGAAGGAGGAACAGAGTTCAATGGCACAACATCCAACACAACATCTTGATCGCTCACAACATTTGGTGCCCTAGAGCCTGATGCTGTTTCAGAGATAGGAGAAGATTTCTTTGAGGAAGGACTCTGACACATGGTGAGAGAAAATGAGAGGCTGGGTAAAGAGTGATGAATGCAGAAACACAGAGAGATAGCGTGAGTGTGGAGGAGAGGTTTTGGAGGAATGAAAACTGTTTGGGTAACTTGTAAAAGGGGGGGAAAATACACTTTAATGTGTAATGATATCCAAGATTTGGAGAGAGAAATAGTGCTGGCCCCACCCCCAATTAATTGCTATAATCCTTCACAAAGACAAATGCCTAATTTGTTTCTTAGATTTTCAAATTGATTTGTATCTAAGGCTTTTGTAAAAATGTCAGCAGGTTGAAGGTCTGTAGCAACATGTTCCAAGCCAATTATTTTGTCCTCAACAAGATCTCTAATGTAGTGGTGTCTAATATCAATATGCTTGGTCCTGCTGTGCTGAATGGGATTCTTTGAAATGTTGATGACACTTAAGTTGTTACAATATAATGTCATGACATCTTGTGTGACATTGTATTATGTTAACATTTGTTTCATCCAAACAAGTTGAGAACAGCTACTTCCCAAGAAGGAACATCCTCCTGAAGTACTTTTTCTGTCATCAGCACTGCCTGCCCAGTCTCTTAGATAAAGGTGACCAAGTTTTTGGTGCCATAGCTTTGCTTCTTCTTCTTTAGAGCATATAGTAGAATAGCTGGATTCATGAGACACCCACAAGTAGCAGTTATTTCTGGATCTGACACCCCTCATTACTACTTCCTTTTCTTCATTAGTAACCACACACTCAGCTTTAGTGAAGTTGACTTGGTATCCTTGGTCACAGAGTTGACTGATGCTTATGAGATTGGCAGTCAGGTCTTTGACTAACAAAACACCTTCTAAGTTTGGCACTCCTGAACAATCTAATTTTCCAACTCCTTTGATTTCTCCTTTAGCTCCATCACCAAAGGTTACAAAACTAGTAGAATGACTCTTGATATCAACAAGCAGATTTTCGATTCCAGTCATGTGTCTGGAACATCCACTATCAAAATACCAGTCTTCTTTGGCTGAAACTCTAAGAGATGTATGGGCTATTAGAGCCATACTTTTAGGTTTCCATTGTTGCTTCTGGATGAGCATGATCTGCTTAGGTTTGTAAGAAGGAGCTTGATCTGGATATCCATATAGTCTGAAGCAGAAAGGCTTAATGTGTCCAAATCTTCCACAGTAATGACATCTCCATCTTTGAAACTTTCTCTTCATTTCACCTTTCTCGTGATGTTGAGTCACATGTTTTGACATCGGCTTCGACATCTCAGCTTCAGGTTTAGTTCTGCTACTATCTTGGACATATTTCTTTGCACCAACAAATCCTATACCAGACATATCTCTTGAACTTTTTCCAACTTGCAAGATCTCCTCCAACATATCCGTGCCACTGTTCAACATTTTTACTGATTTTGACATCTGATTAAGTTTGGATTGTAACAGGATAATTTCACCATTCAGTTCAGATATAGTTTCATTTAGCTCTTTGTTATCAGCCTCCAACTGGGCTATGTATTTCTTCTGCTTTTCACCTTGTTGACATACTTCAGCACTTCTGATACAGAGCTTTCTGTAGGAGGTTGCCAGTTCTTCAAAGGATAGCTCATCTTCACTAGAGTCTTCATCTGAGTTGCAAACTCCAGTAAGAGCTGTGACATGTTTGGCAGATTCTTCTTCAAAATCACTCTCAGAATCTTCATCAGACCAGGAGACTGTCAATCCTTTCTTTTGTTTCTTGAGATAGGTAGGGAATTCAGCTCTAATATGTCCATACCCTTCACATCCATGACATTGAATCCCTTTACTGTGATTGTATTTTTCTTCTGGTTTATCTCTTCTGCCAGAGTCATAAGATCTACTGATGTCAGATGAGATGTTCTTGACATTAGGTCTTGGCTTCTGATCCATTCTTCTTATAATTTTGTTGAATTGTTTGCCAAGCATAGCTATAGATTCAGATAGATTCTCTTCTCTACTTTCCTCTACTTCCTCTTGAGAGTTGGACACAAAGGCTATGCTCTTGTTCTTCTTTTCAGAATTTTCATTGATTCCCATCTCAAAGGTTTGAAGAGATCCAATTAGCTCTTCTACCTTCATTTGGCTGATGTCCTGTGCCTCTTCTATAGCTGTAACTTTCATATCAAATCTCTTAGGTAGGGATCTAAGAATTTTCCTCACCAACTTTTCATCAGACATTTTTTCTCCCAAAGCTCCTGAGGTATTAGCAATCTCGAGTAAATTCATATGAAAATCCTTAATACTTTCATCATCCCTCATCCTTAGATTTTCAAATTTTGTAGTTAGCAGTTGGAGTCTTGACATCTTCACTTTGGAGGTGCCCTCATGAGTAGTCTTTAGGATATCCCAGACATCTTTGGCTAGTTCACACTGGTGAACCAGTCTGAATATATTTTTGTCAATTCCATTGAATAAAGCATTTAGGGCTTTAGAGTTGCCAAGCGCCAATGCCTCTTCATCTTTGTCCCAATCTTCCTCTGGTTTAAGAGTTTTGTTGCCATCTTTATCAGTAATAACAGGATGTTCCCATCCATTGTTCACAGCTCTCCATGCTTTGCTGTTTACGGATTTCAGAAAAGCCACCATGAGAGGTTTCCAATAATCATAATTAGAGCCATCCAGAATGGGTGGTCTCATTATAAATCCACCACCTTCTTTGTCCATCGAACCAGAAAATACTTTCCCTAGATCTCACCCAGTAAAAACAGGCAGGGTGCCTGCTCTGATGCCAATTGAAATTCTGGACTCAGACACGCGATGTCTTACAGGATGTCACGACATCACTATCTGAATGTTTTTAACTAAATGAACAAAGTGTAAACAGAAAACAACACAGGAAAATTGTTAACCCAGTTCGGTGCAAACACACCTACATCTGGGGGCTACCAAGCCAGGGAGGAAGTCCACTATAAGTAATATCAATTCAAGGTAATACAACTCAATATTACGCCTTTCACTTAATATCTACCCAATGCAACTTCAATCTAAACAATTTAGACCAGAGATCCTACTCACTCCCCCTCAATCACAGCAGTGATGAAGAACCAACAGACTAATAACATAAGAAGACACTCTTCAAAAAACACAACTTGATCTTGCTTAAAAGCTTTGATCAAGTACAATAGTACTCTTGCTTAAAAGCTTTGAGTACTTCTACAACTCAAAACAAAAACGCCTAGACCAAGACAATCATCATGATGATTGTTTGGCTTACAAGAAAACTACAACGAGAAAGCTAAATCAAAAAGAGCTCTAACAGTTTCTCAACAAAAACCCTTGACGGCAACAGCAGCACTTGCACGGATTAAATAGCCTTCAGACAATACAGCAACTGGGCCTTGGATCCACAAAATAGTTTTTGCCCTAATTAAAACAAATCTCCATTACACAAGGAACTCATAATAGTAATCATCCAAGACGTCCTTGAAACAGATCAGAATCCATTATTACCAAATATAGCACATAAGGTCTTATCAGATCATACAATCATAAGTAGTAATAGAAAATAACGAACAGCTGCGAATGTCATGACATCGGCCCTGACATCAGGTAAAGGCCTGCATACTGAAGGACTTCACAACAACATAAAGCATGTCATGACACTGTTTTTGACATGATAGAACCACAATTAGTTTTACCAAAAATTACAGCCAATCAACAACATCTACAACTTAGTTTGGAAAGCTATTTTACCTATAGATCAAAAGAATCAGGCATTAGGTAAATGGCCCCCACACTGGGAAGGCCCTTTTCGAATTTTAAAGGTATTCTCGAATAACGCTTATGAGATAGAAGAATTGGCAGAAGATCGCAGGATTTTAAGGGTAAACGGGAAGTATCTGAAAAGATATGAACCAAGCATGCACGAAGTTAAAATTGCAAAAACGTAGATATTCAAAGGATTCTACGTAGGCCAAAATGGTTGAACAAACACCAAAATGGCTTTATGTTCAAGAATGTTATGTGGTAAGTAAAGTAAACACAGACAAGCAATATCAAAATGCATTTCATTAAGATTGGAAGAACACATTACATTTCTGGAAGAGATTATGTTTCCACTAACAAAAGAGACTACAGAAAAGAAATATACTAGAGAGGTAAACAAAAAGAGGCATTCAAAAGATTTTGGATAGTAAAAAACTAAGGCCTATAACACCTCCATCAAAGCTTCAAAACAAAGCAACCTCTAGTTATTCCTTTGTTCTAAGCCCTCCAAGGATAGCAGGGGCAAGCTTTCTGCTTCGAACATGTCTAGAGACCCTGTCTTGCACATTATTCTCACTATGCCCTTTTTAAGGAACATGTAGGACAAGAGTCTTCCATAAGGAAGGCACGTGGCCACACCTTGGCGAGAAGCAGCCATGGAAACAGCTTCGACTAGCCATTTGAAGATCAGCTTTGGGAAGTTAATCTTCTTTCCCCGGAGGGCACAAAGTATAAACTCCAAATCCTCCATCATGATGTTGTCTAGATCATGACTTCGTGGGCGGAAGTTGCCCACTAAAAGCTGGTGTCAGATCCTAATGACTTTGGCACTGAAGGGATCATGTTCCATGAGGGTCCTCAACATATGGTAAGTGGTCATGTTGATGGTGTTGTCATCAAACGATTCCCCAGAGTTGTTACATCTCAGCAAGTCAGAGATGGTGGAGGGAGTGATGGTTATGTGAGCCCTTCGAACCTCAGACACGATAGTGGTTCTCCCTTCTGGATCTATGCGCAAAGACGCAAACATCCAGAAATCTGCTAACATGTTGGGATAAACAGATCCTTCCAGGATTTCAGGATAGAACTGAAGTTCTTGGTTAGCAAAGAGTGCGCTGATGCTGATGTGACTCTCTTCAAACTCTTCCTCAGAAAGTTTGAACTCTTTCTTAATGCAGGCTCTGATGGTGTTGAAGGTCAAGGGTTGCGCCATTTGAGAGAAGGAATGCAAAGGAGTTTTTGTCAAAACTGTGTTTGAAAGGATGCACAGAGAAGAGAGTATATTTTGATAAGAGTTTGAGGAAAGTGTGGAGAAAAGAAGTAGAATGCTAACTCTTTATATAGAATACGTTAGCCAAAAGGAACGGTTTATCTCTTGAGTGTTGATTGGACTGCGTTTGGTATCCCCAAGAGAAGTTATGGCCTCCGTCGTTTCCCGCCTTGGAAGTTGAAAAGTAATCATGATTGAAAACTGATACACACACGTCTCAAGTTGACGTTTTAAAAAAGGTGATGTCATCATTTAATGATGGTTACGGCTAAGGTAAGTGAAAACGTCAAGTCTAGGCTTAAGAGGCTGCGAAGGGTAGTCATGTCACGTGGGTGCATTATTAAAATCATTATGATAATAAAGTGATTTTTGGAAATTGATAGGAACTACTAAAACGTTACTTATGACAACTGCAAAATTAGATGTGTGAAAGATAAAATTGCATATATATTCTGAAGGAAGTTCGATTACAAAATAAACTAAGTACAGAATACAAGAAGAATAGTCTAAGGTCCAGAGTGGTTAATTAAAATCTTTGGGAAGGTTGGCTTTTATCTTCGAATACTGAGTCTCCCATAAAGACATATGACGTTCGATCAATGCCAGTTGTCTTTTCAGTTTTTCGATCTCTAGCACTAGCTTCTGTGCCGTCTCGAAGTGTCGAATCCCTGACTGCACCACTTCAGTCAATTCATCCTGATTGGTTTTTTGGATTTCTACCTGACGATACTGGGCATCCTTTATCTTCCCTTTGAGGCTCTCAATTTCTTGTTTCCAAGATTTGATATTCGCTTCACAATCTTTATATTCTTGCTGGTCCTTCGAACGCTCGAGCTTAAGGGTGTCAGCCTTCTTTGTTGCATCGTTAGCAGCTTCCCACGAAGAACTATGAGAAGTCACTTTTGTTGTGAGTTGTCCGTCAATATCCCGTTTTCGAAGGAGATTAGATTGAAGTTGTTCAATCAGAGAACTCAGTAAAACAATCACTTCTGAGACTTCCTCTGGAACTAGAAGTAAGTCCACTTTCTTCAGAAGGTTGTTTAGACCATAATATTTGGTGGAATCCTTGCTGAGAGCTTCGACGAGGTTGGTTTCAAAGAACCTTTCCCTTATCTGATGAAGGAGATTAAGAATATCATCTTTGTCACCAACACCTGTCAAGACATTAGAAGGAGTTCCAAGCCCAAGGGGAGAAGCGCTATCAGCACTCATCATGGTCTTGAGGAAGCTCACAGGATCAGTTTTCTTGAGTTTCTCTAGTTCTGAGGGAGTAAGCATTGCAGAGGCTTGCTTCGAAGTGGTCACAGGAGTGACTATAGTTCCGAAGTTCGAAGTATCATGAGAACCAGGTGTAGGCAGTTTGGAAGTTTCTTTTGCAGCATCTTGTTCAGATATAGTATCTTCGCTGCCAATTGGTTGTCCAGCTGCATTACCACTATTCGAACATTGAGGGTTCTCCTCCATATTTTCATCTTGATTAATGGGTGGAGATTCATCATTTGAATGGCTTTCTTCAGCAGACGCAGTCAGCATGATAGTTGCAAGAGGTTGAGTGTCTTCGAGAACAGGAGAAAGCACATGAGATTTGTGTTGAGAAACACCTGTGATGGCATTTACCTCGAAGATTGTCAAGGTCAATGTTTAAACTTGAGGCTTTGAGATCAGAAGTAGCGGTACCAGCATCATCCTACATTTACCAGGTAAGATGTGAACTTAGTCATTAGAAGTAGAGTTTAAAGAAATAATTAATTTGTGAAACCCAAATACCTTGGTTGGAATGTTGTCTGGACTTGAGTTGTGACTCTCCATGATGGGGATAGTACTAGCAGCTTTCAAGGGTGATCCATCAGAAGATACCTTGTTACTTGACGAAGTAAGCTTCGAATTCCCAGATCCCTTTTCCTTGGATGAAGGGGTGGCAGCTCTTTGTCTTTTCTTTGTCGCTTGTCTGGTTCGAGGGGGAGATTTATCTTCATCGTCCGAATCGGCTGTTTGAGGAACTTTTCGCTTCGAAGGTGCTGGGGGTTTCGAGCTCTAGAATACATATTAAAACCAAGTGAGTAATATTCATAAAGTTTCACATGTTAGAATATGAGAGTATGTATGTACCGTGGGTTTCTTGCCAGTGGTGACAGAATCATTCTCAGTTGCCTTGGTGTTCCTCGAAGTTTCAGAACCCTTTTATACAGAAGCTTCCCTGATTTGTCTCTTTCGAGTAACAGCTGTGAACAAAATATGAATCAGTATTTGAATGGAAAAAGGAAAAGTTAGTTGAAGGATGGTCTAAACCCCAACCTTCAGGTATTGGAGTCAAGACGCGAACGTGCTCAAGATCTATATGAAGATGTCCTATGAAAGTATCCAAGGTATGGTTAGTCGGGACCACTCCTTCAGCGCGTTTTTTAGATTGTTCTTGAAGAATTTTTAGGGGATTCCCACACACAAACCAGTCTGGAAAAGGAGGGTTTAAAGCCACACCAAAATCAGCACTAGGTAGTGGAGGAAATTTTGGAGGATGAAGTTCGAAAGCCACTTTATAACGTAGTTCAGGTCGAACAGACGTGGGCAATTTCAACTTATCCAGTTTGGCAGAAAACTTTTCACGTAAAGTGACCGCAGCTTCACGAACGGTCCGACTAAGATCATCAGGCCTATAGATAGTTTCAAAGAATTTTTGAAATGCTTGGATTTCTTTAATATGAGTCGAAGTACCTTTAGGGAAATTCTCCTGCACATCAACAAAAGCTTCAGTTAGTTCCCGAGTAAGGCTTTCAGCATCGAAGATTTGTGTAATAATATTCTGTCCACCATTGATGAAAATCTATGGTAGAATAAAAAGAAGGCTCGAAAGAAACAGGAGACAAAATGGCGATGCCAACATATTTGGAGATTTTTTATTCATATTCATCTTCTGCCAGATGCGAAGTGTGTAGACACATGTGATTTCTTTTGTCATACAAACACTTTGGTTTGAGTTGAACCAACCCAAATTTTCTCGAAACCAGATTTAGTTGATAGCAAAGGAGGCAGCAGTGACTTTTTGAAGATCGAAGTCGGTGATATAACAACTTTGGGGTGAGGAAAGCTTCCCAGATAGCCATAGATTCATCTTGTTGATCAGGAGAAGTTGCTGGAAAGTCTCGAGTAAACCATTCGTGACCCACCTTGCGTTGTACGAATGGAGCCATTGAAGGAGTGAATTGATAACGTTTAGCGAACATCATTATTGTCGCACGCTCGCGAAAAATGAACAGAGTCGCCACCAATATATTTATCCCATAAGGGAAAGGAATATCAGAAAACCTAACAAAGGAAGGAACAGGGTCTTACGACCAGAGAATCAAGGTACGGGAGTCGGTTACTCAAGGGGAAGGTATTAGCACCCCTCGCGCCCATCGTACTCGATGGTATCCACCTATCTTTATTTCTACCTAAAGGGTGTCTAACTATGTCTATGTCTAAATGCGAAATGAATGCAAAACGTAGGGAAAATAAAGAATTATACTCGCACGGGCCCTACCCCGCTGCCTACGTATCCTTTTCAGGAATCAGAGTTACCGTAGCTCGGCTCACGATTTTCTGTTTGTTTTGTGTTTTTTAGTTGGGCGGCGTTAACGTTCGCGCTCTTGCATAAGGGATCGCCTACGATGCGTACGAGCGGAAATAACGGTGCCCTTAGGTGCCAACGAGGCAGAAGAAAAATAAATGATTGGTTTGTGTCTTTTAGGGTAATTCCATGATGACGAAGACCTACTACAAGGCTTCGCATCACTTCCTTACTTTGTTTTAAATCTGAACATTTATTAGGTTTTTTTGAAGTGTTTTTATTTGGTGTTTTTTAAGGGGATTTAATTTGTGACTTGGATCATACCAAAAAGAGTTTTGTTTTGCATATTTAGAGAACGCACATCGAGGCCTACGCCACAATCGCTTCTCTAAATAGCGGTTAAGAAATACATCGAGGCTTCACACCTCAATCATTTCTTCTCCGCTAAGTAAAGGAAATACAAAAAGGAGTTCTTTTGTGAATATTTAGAGAATGCACATCGAGGCCTACGCCACAATTGTTTCTCTAAACAACGGTTAAGAAATACATCGAGGCTTCACACCTCAATCATTTCTTCTCCGCTAAGTAGGAAAGAACATACATCGGGGCCTACGCCCAATCATTTCTTTCCTACTATGAAATATAGTAACGGTATGATCTTCATCGATATTTATTAAGTATTTTAAAAGTTGAAAAGAAAAAGGAAATGAGAAGGGAACTATTCCTAAATTCTAGTCTAAGTTGTTTATACAAGTCTAAATCCTAATATTAACAAGGTAATGAGTTTATTCTAGAAGGAGCATTCAAATGATACTAACAAAATAGGCCAAAATATGGCCAAAAGCTAAGCAACAAAATCACACAACAATTATACAAAAATAACATGGAAATAGTACAAAAACAAATCAAGCATTAGTGCAAAATTAAACTAAAAATACTACTATTTCTATGAGTCTTTTATGAAAATTCTAAGGATTAATGTCAAAATTAACCTAACAATCTACTATTTTTATATTGATTTTTATATGAGGGAGAATGAATTAGTAAGCAAAAAATGAAAGAAAACAATTTCTAAACATTTATAAAAATCTGTCAGCCCGGGGGGTGAGGAAGTAAAAAGATTTGAAATAAAATCATGTTAAAAGCGCGCATGGGCCCATTTGCAGGGGGGGCAGAAATTAATGGCGCTAAGGCCCAATCAATCAGAAGCGTGTGTGTTAGTCATTAAGGGGGTCAGTCCAGAAAAACATAGAGGCCCAGGATTTCGTAGCCCAATACCATCCTTATTTATTCACTTTCATTTTTTATTCAGCATTATTAGCACATGTGATTTATTTCCTTTAATGTGTAACGTAGCATGGCAAATATATCAACTGGTCAAGGTTTTATTTAAGTGACTAAAGACAAAAAAGAAAGCGTGGCCAATCACACGATGACAACACACTCAGCCAATGATTGTAATAGAGCCAAAAATACAAAAAAAAAATGGGAAAGAGGACCAATAACATACTGCCACGCAGACGACCTGAGGTAATATTAAAAAATGAAGCAGACGCCGGAGCACCGCTCCGGTCGTCTTTCCCGACGAGGCTCGCGGCGGAGCCGGTTGCTTTTTTTCTTCAGAAATCAACAAAGCTTATAGCTTTTGAATCGGAATTTCATGCCGGTCATGGATCTGTTCTTAGGTTCTTTTGATTCTATCCCTATCATTCAAACCGAGCCAAGTTGCAAAACCCTAACATGTTAAGACTCCATTAAAGCGCACAAGCTTTGCGCCAAAACGAATCTTATGTCATCTAGGAATCAAGTATGCAGTTTAAGCTATCAAACACCAATCATTTCAACATAAACAGAAATCACTCATCAAGAATCCCAAGGTTTAACACTCATGCGTATGAACCTATGGCGTGTCATCTACGATGTAAAGAGATCCAGAAGCTTACTTGGAATGGATTCTTGAGTTGATAGAAAAAGATAATCCTCAATCTGGCTGCCACACGAACAAGATGGAGATGGTGATGTTAAGCTCCAGATTCTTGGCGTCAGCTGAACTCAGAGTTTCCTTGCAGTGATAGAGGCATTGGACTTGTTTCAGAAAAGGTGAAGCGGCGAGGGTACTGCGATGATAGAAGTTGAACCACGGTGGTGATGATGGTAGTGGAATTGATTGAAGATGATGGAGGGAGATTGCTATGGTGGTTCGCGGTGGTTGTAGTGGAGGTAGGCGGTGGTTGAAGGTTGATGAAGGTGAAGTTGTTATGAGTTAGTTAGGGTGGTTGTTATGGTTGTTGAGAGTGGTTGTTATGGTTGTTGAACGAAAATGAGGTGAGGGACGAAGGAGAGAAGAGAGTGATTAGAGAGTGACGAGGGAGATGGGAGAGTGAAGAAGATTTTGAAACTGGAAAAATGAAGTGTGTGTAGTGATTTGTGAAGGTCTTTTCTTTTTATATAGTGTGAATGCATGGACCTTAAGGTGTGGTCTTTGCAGCTGATTACTTCTCTTCACTCTCATGCAGCGTGTTTGTGCATGGCAACCAACGAAATAATGCAAAGCATTCTACACTTACCTGGGGCAATATTCCCTGCAATGCATCAGCTCATAAACCTATCTCATGTCATGACCTTCTCTCGTTCGCTGTGTATTCCACGTGCTATCGTTTTCCTTGAAATCATTGTGGTTGTAAAGAGGGGATGGAGGAGGAGAGTTTTGATGTGGGAATGTTTTTAGGACGATGATCACAAACGTATTGAAAAGGCTCCTGAACATACTCGATCATGATTGAGGATGTGCTTCAGCAAAATCATGTCGAGCCAGCCGAACCAACAACTTTGAAGAAGCACCCTTTGTAATCTTCCAACTCCCTCACCAATTACCCAAATGCTAAGCTCTTGATTTCGTTGTAAAGATGTCGTATAATAGAGCGGTACTGGTGTTGGACTCATCCCGAGATGCTGGTTGTGACGATAGTAAAGTAGCCACCAATTTATGAAACCATTTCAAACATCACGTGTGTGCCCATCCTTGCCATTAAGTCGGCCATACGCAACTCCATGTGCATGAGTTTGAGACCTTACAACTCTCACCATAAGCCGCCAATTACTTTGATTCATACATCAACATGAAGAACACATGGAGTAGAATAGGTTTTGTGTTGAAGACCTTTTGAGATAAAGCTCGGCAGTGTAGCAAAATGACCATGAACCTATGATGCCACCGCTGCGAGGGATGTGTGCGCGTGTCTTGTCTCGTGTCTGGCCAGAAGTGTTAAACTTCAATCCTATGGATGCATGACTTCGAGGCTTTACAATTTGCTAACCATAAGTCCAAATACCATGATATTGGTGTCTGTTGAAAGAGGAAATGGAGGAGAATAGGCTAACATTTGGTTTGGATTTGGAAGGTGTCTCTGATTTCCCAAAATTGGATTGGAAAATGGCACACGACCTGTTCGTTGAAATGCTTGCGTGCTGCCCAGGATTTTGCTTGGTAATACGTCAATGCATGACTTGGCAAGGGCTTGACTTTGGAGCTTCATAATTGCTTCAATACTTGCCCAATTGGATTGATTCTTGTCTTGTTGGATAGATCACATGGAGAGGAATAGAGTGATACCAAGTGTGGGTCTTTATCACATTTGTACATCTATGAAATCAGCTTGCAATTTGGCACACCACATGCTTGATAAAATGTCTGGTCATGACTTGGCCCATGACTTGGATTGTGACTTAGATGAAATGAGTTTTCAGCAACTTCATGCTTCAATACTTCTCTAACCAAGCTTCGAATGAAAAAGTATCCAACTACAAAGTTGTTCTCCTCCATGAGAGGAACAACTTTGATGTTGGAAATTCTTCCAGAAAATATCATTTACCACGTGTAACTAAGCTGTGAAGTTGACTGATCATCACACTTGAAATGTACCAAAAATTTTCTAAGTATGAAAACCTTCCATTTTTGTTTTTTTCTATTTTTGGCAACTTTTGTCAAACTCCCGATTTTATCCATTCTTTGACTTTTCTTGACCAATTTTCAACCAAAAGTCAAAATTCGAATAATTCTTCCGATTTTGACCCAAAAGTCAACTGTTATGATTTTTCTCCGATTTCAATGAAATTCCCGATTAATCCACTTCTGACCCATAGAAATCAACTGAACACTTCCACACAAGCATCATGCCACTTCTCTCCATAAAATCAGCTCTTGATCAATGTATTTGACCAAAAAGTCAACTGCGTTGACTTTGGTCAAGAAACCCTAATTCAGGATAATCAGATGAACATCAAGCTTGTACTTTCCAACCAATGCCTTGAGTTGAGAATGAGAGAACCCTAATCCAGGAAGACTTTAATGAAAACAAAGCCACATGATTACACCTCAGGCCCTTATTCTCTGATCAAGAATTCTTTGCCATGAAAGCTCTTTCTTGCTAGTCTTTGAATGGTACCAATGATATGAATGCATGAGTTGGATTATGACCTAAATGGTATATGTACATGAATCGTAAGCCAAATGAATAGGGTAGGACAAATTTGGGGTATGACAGCTGCCCCTATTTAATCGTCTTAAACCTGAAGGTGAGATTGGCGTTAGCCTTTCGAACATTCGAGGTAGAAGAAGATTAAATATCAAAGTACCAGAAATTTGTCCTAAAGAGAGGATGGTGTAAATGATATCCTTATTTTTTGTTTTGATATCTGCTGGGGAACGAGAATTTTTGTATTTTTCTGGTAAAAAGGTTTATGGTGAGTGGTGATAGCTTATGACATGGTAACGGTGCCAATACAAGGTTCTTATAAAAAGCGGTTGTATAAAACAATGACTGAAATGGAAAGATCTCGTACGATCTACGACTCAACATCGGGAGAAAATCTCGTACGATCTTCAGGATTGAAAGGAAAAAGATCTCGTGCGATCTATGACTCAACATCGACTCGATAACAGGAGAGGATCTCGTACGATCTTCAGGATTGAAAGAAAAAAGATCACGTGCAATCTATGACTCAACATCGGGAGAAGATCTCGTACGATCTTCAGGACTGAAAGGAAAAAGATCTCGTGCGATCTATGACTCAACATCGGGAGAAAATCTCGTACGATCTTCAAGACTGAAAGGAAAAAGATCTCGTGCGATCTATGACTCGACATCGGGAGAAGATCTCGTACGATCTTCAGGACTGAAAGGAAAAAGATCTTGTGCGATCTATGACTCAACATCGGGAGAAGATCTCGTACGATCTTCAGGACTGAAAGGAAAAAGATCTCGTGCGATCTATGACTCGACATCAGGAGAAGATCTCGTACGATCTTCAGGACTGAAAGGAAAAAGATCTCGTGCAATCTATGACTCAACATTGGGAGAAGATCTCGTACGATCTTCAGGACTGAAAGGAAAAAGATCTCGTGCAATCTATGACTCAACATCGGGGTGAGAATAACAAACTCACGACTCACAAGAATTGAAGAAGGATAAACATCAACAATGAGGTTGGAGAAGGAGAAGATTATCAATAATACTGAGGCTAGGGATTGGGAATTGGGTTTGAAATGGTTTGCCAGGACGTGAATTGGGCTTTGAAAGGGTTTGCCAGGTTGGGAACTGGGCTTTGAAAGGGTTTGCCAGGTTGGGAACTGGGCTTTGAAAGGGTTTGTCAGGTTGGAAGGCAAAGGATTCACAACACGGGGGTTGGACCTGAAATTTTGTCCGCATGAGGGAAGGGGACCACAGAGACTAGTGACGAATAGGCTCGATCAAAAGACATCGGTAGACATTGAAGAATCACGAAGATGTTGATGCTTGCGAAGCATAAGAATTACATTAATCCCTCAGGCCAAAGGCGGGGTGTAACTCTTCAAGAGTGGCAATCGTTCGAATTGCCACACACCAAGTATGATTATTCAAACGATTGAAAAATGAGATGGGTTGAATGCCCACCCTCATTCGCACTCTAATTTGCACGCAGCACACGGGAAATAACCACGACAAGACTAGTAACGACTAGACTCGACAAGAAGATGATAGTAACCATTGGAGATCACGGAGATACTGATGTTTGCGAAGCATAAGAATTACATTAATCCCTCAGGCCAAAAGGCGGGGTGTAACTCTTCAAGAGCGGCAATCGTTCGAATTGCCACACACCAAGTATGGTTATTCAAACGATTGAAAAATGAGATGGGTTGAATGCCCACCCTCATTCACGCTCTAATCTGCTCGCATCATATGGGAAATAACCTCGGAGACAACAATTCTGACGAAGAAAGGCATTGTGCACGACCCACACTAGAGAGAGAAAACGAGACTTCTTCTGGAGATCGAGGATACCAGGTATCGACACCGTGGTTGGAAAAGATTTGTGATGTAGTAGCAGATATCAATCGGAGTTTGTAACGACAATATTTTTATGTGGAGAAGTATCGTCGTCTTGATTGAGTGTTGATTTGTATTATCTGGCTTATGCTTTGTATGCATGTTTGAATTTTTATGTGGCGTAATGCTCCATTTTGATGGATATGCTACGCTTTTGAGGATGCAATGTTATATGCAGTGAACGCTATATGTAGAGTGCCAAATAAAGGCATTAGTGAGGGAAACACCAGGGAGAATCCCCTTAATGTTAAGGACCATGTGGAGGTGCCAATAGATATTGGACTTTGATTTGTAAGATGCAACTTTTCTTTGACTTGAAGAATAATTTCTGACTTCTCACCATGTGCCACTGCTTGGAGGATTTTCAGCTTGAGGAGATTCCCTCAATTCACCATGTAGGGGATGAGAAATCCAGGTAACGAGCCTTGGTTAGGGAAGTAGGACGACTCCTAGGAGAAATAAACTCCTATGCTTGAGGAATGGAACAAACTCTCGGGAGCAATAAACTCCATGCTTGGGGAGAGACCAAGGTTCCAGGAGAAATAAACTCCTATGATTAGGGAGAGGACACTAAAACTCAGAAGATCGTGCCCCAAGTTTCATGACCCATGAAGGAAATTGCCCCAGTGGATCCTTGGAGAGATTTGTCAAATCTCGATGTAACTGCCCCAGATTGGTTGAATTTGAGAGAGATTCCTCGACTTGATTGCCCCAGGTATGCCAAATTTGAGAGGTCAAACCTCGATTCAATTGCCCCTGATTAGGTACATCTTACTAGAATCCTTAAGCTTTCTTTGTTTTGAATTCAAACAAACGTGGAAACAACTTTACCACGCTCAACGGAGTCTTCAAACTCTTCCCCTCAAAGGTAATCAAGGAAGGCATTAACTATAAATGTCTAACGGAGTTTTTAGAGAGCATGCCCCTTGATAATCAGTCTTATGAAATGGTTGGATTTTCACTCCACGGAGTTCTTAAGTCTCGTTACTGTGTCGTGATCAAGTCACTCGCTAATTCTCATCATGGTAACTCCCTTGATGTCAAGCACATATTTTGTATGCAAAAGAATGTTAATTCTAAGAATGATAATTCTAATCCAAAACCTATGTTAGTCTTGAAGTTTTAAAACTTTTTATGAAATGAGGTTGCGACCTCTTGTGAATGGATCACTAGTTGACACAACCTCGATTTTTGTATATGGAAGATAAAGCAAACGTACGATATCAACATGAATATGTATCACGCTTCACTGGGAGTCAGTTAAATGCTATCTCATCGAAATATGCTTTCAAAATAAACCCTACTTCAATTAGGACTTTTAAGGGTTGTAATTTGGTCGGGTTCACGGTTTTTATAAAACAAAGGATTTTTAGGCTCAAAATTATTTGTACCCACCCCCTTCGTGATGTTCTCCATTCCTATGTTCAGTTAACTCGACACGAGTGTTCATCCCTCAAGGAGTTTTGAAATGGTTGAAGAATCAATGAGGTTTTTCGGACATGGCGGTCGCTCACCTTTTATTCTTCTGATTCGTTATCGCACGACTTTGTTCTTGCTTGGCAATTTCATCGTCTTTTTTTTTTCTTTTGCCATTTTCTTTTCTTCTTTTTTTTTTATTTTCATTATTTTTTCGCCATTTTTTGCTCTCTTTTTTTGAACAAGTCGTGTGACCTCGCATAGTCTTTGATTCGTTGGATGTGATCGCGTCTGCCTCACTCCTTTGATTTGATGAAGGATTACCATTGTGGTATCGTCATCTCTTGATCTCTTGATGGAATAAGGATAATCATTGCGGTTTTGACATTCCTCAACCTTTTGGAGGATAACCATTGTTGTATCCTTAGATGCATGCCTTTCTGGTGAGTTTTGAACACTCGATCAAGTTAAATGAACACTACCCTGCCCCAAGGTTAAAATAAGGGTTTTTTATGGTTAGAAAAGAAACTCCTACTTCAAGGCTCAAAGGGGTTGACGAGGGTCTATCTCCCTTATATCTCCGGTGTTTGGGGATTTGAAATAATGCCTGTACATCCTCAGTAGGGTTTTATTCAAAAGCACACAATTGGAGATTTTTGCATTTTTATCTTTCATCATTCTCCCTCAGCTTTTTTTTTGCCTAAGCAAGAGATTAGTAAAGTTGGTATCGTAATGCCAAAAACATTTTATGAGTGAAAATGAATGGATTTCTTCAAGACAAACATAAGCAATGTATTTTTTATTTTCATTCAACGATTAACAAGCTTTTACATGCTATCAATGCTTAAACAAACAATGAAATGTTACAAATGAGAATGCAATAAAGAAACTAAATGAATGCCATTGTTGAGGAGACTTGACTCCGTCTGGACTTATTGATCTTGAATACTTTTTGCAGTTCTTTCCAAACACTTCAGATTACTCCAAAAGGGAACTCCAACGAAGTCACCCATGAGTTGTAAACTTTTTGCCTTGCTTTAGGGATTCAAGAAATGCGAGTGATGCAATGCTCAAGATAAGAGTACGTCTTGCTTATCCCTCGTGCGGGAGCCCCAAGCATAGTTGCTAGAGTAGTAATCGCCATCATAAATGGGAAGAATCTTGTATGATCAACAACTCAAGAGAGATACTTGTGGTGAAGAAGACCCAATACTAGAATCTTAACCAATTGTGATTCCAACAAACAAGGAAACGAATGAGCACAAGGCAATAGAATCACATCAATTTGTTTCTCATATTCTTCTTGTCTCTGTTAACTAGCAAGGCCACTGAGAAGGAGATCCTGAGAAGAGGCAACTGATATATGAAGTAGAACCTTGAGAATGAGAAGCATTGTGAAGAACACTCTTGATTATCACACGGAAGAAGATTCTGACGAAGTCACCCAAGAATTTGTAATGCTTTAGGGATTCGAGCAATGCGAATGATGCAATGCTCAAGGTAAGAGTGCGTCTTGCTTATCCCTCGTGCGGGAGCCCCAAGCATATTCATCGAAGAAGTATTTGCCATCAAACATGGAGGAACCTTGCGTGGTCACCAAACTTAGAGAAGCTACTTGTTGCAGGGAGAGCTCAAACACCAACTGAAACACCAACCTCCACGGATACAACTGAGCACAAGAACCTTGAGAATGAGAGATGCTTCTACAAAACATTCTTGATTACTTTTTGAAAAAGATTCTGACAAAGTTGCTCGAGAATTTGTGGTGTTTTCATTATTATCATACCAACGAGTTCAAACAAGGAAGTAGCCTTCTACAAAATAGGAAATACTGAAATTAAATGGTGATTGCCATAGTTGAGGAGCCTTGACTCCATTTGGGTTTTTTTTTTTTTGGAGATGCTTTATGGAATACGGACATTCATGACTCCTCAATTTATGTGCAGGCCATTTGGAGTGAATGATATTGCTTTGGAGTCAATGAGATCTTGGACTTTGTGTTTCAAAATATTACAATCCTTAGTTGAATGTCCAGATGTCCCAGAATGGTACTCACACCTTGCATTTAAGTCATATCCTTGAGGAATCGGTGTTGGAGGGGGCTTAAACTCCCTTAGTTGGACCAAAGAATCCTTGAGTAAATGAGAAAGTAGTCGACTATAGGTCATAGGAATCGGGTCAATTCTTCTTGGTGGTCTCCTCGGCATTTGTGGACCCTGTTGCTGGTGATGATTCGAATACCCAATCTGTTCAGGTGTCTTCCTTTTTTGATTTGGTTGTGAAACAATCAAAGACTGATAAAGTGGAAGATCCGGAATCCAAGACGGTGCATTGTGCTTCTGATTTGAAGTAGATCCGACATAGAAGTATGAATCAACCTTTTCTTCCACCACAGATGGAACCCTATTTCCTTGCACACTCATGCCCTCGGAGGTGATCAAAATCACTTTTGAGTCTATGAGATCTTGAATTTGATGCTTCAGCGCCCTACAATTCTCAATATCATGGCCAGGTGCCCCAGAATGGAACTCATATCGAGCATTGGCATCAAAATTGGGTGGAATATTTTTAGGCATGGACAAATCGCGTAGCTCAACCAACCGAAGTTCCAGTAAGCGGGGAAGTAACTGAGCATAAGGCATCGGGATCGGATCAAGAACCCTCTGAGGCATCTTAGGTTTTTGTCCACACATATGGCCCCCTCGATTCATTCTTGGAACATGAACCAGTTGACGTGGAAGTAATGGCACTTGACGTTGAGGGAGAGCTCCCTGAGGCATCCCATGAATGGAAAGAGATCCTATTGAAGAGAAGGAGCCAACAATTTCTGTTGCAGCAGCAGGGACAACATCACCTTCTTTTCTTAGTACCGTCTTCAGAACTTCCATGACCAGGCTCAACTGAGTCTTCAACTGATTGTTTTCCTCTTTTAGTGCACCCTGATTATGGATCAAGTCTTGCATCTCCAACATAAGATGACCCATTTGTTCCCTCATCTCATCCATTTCCTCATGGAGTTGTTCCATAGTTAATCTTGGAGTTCGTGGTGGTGAGAAGTCAAATCTGTTGTTGATCTTGAAATCTGATAGAAAGGGTCCCATAAGTCTCTGAGAGAACCATGAAATGCATGATAGTATGAATGCATGTTTCATTTATGAGAGATCCTAAAGTCTTTTTACACTTTCCTTTTTCTTTTTTCTTTTTGGAATCTAAGCTTTATTTTGTATAGAGTATCTTTTTTTCCGCTTTTCTATTTCCTTTTTTCTCTTTTTTTTTTTTTGAAATAGACTTTAGGATCCCCCATAAATGAAGTGGATAAAACAATGATGTTATGCAATACAACAGCATGGGATCAAGGTCCATATAATCTTAGTAACCACTTTGCAATCCTCTGAATAACTGATGTAGGTTAGATGTCATGAGATCAAAGGTCCGACACCTTTTTGAATACCAGGAGAACCAATAGTCACCAACAGAACAGAATACTCACCAATGGTATCTGTCTTGTATATCCCTCCCCACTCACAGGTGAACCTAGACACGGACAAGTGGTCCCTAATGGTTGCCAGGAATTTCGAACAAACAATAAGAGCGCCTGCCTACGGCCATAAGCATGCCGGACAGAGATCGCCCCACCGAGTTCTCTCCTGGTTGTGGTATGTTATGCCAACTCTACGTGCCAGGCGCCACGAGAGCCAACATAACTATCCACACTAAACTAAGTGTATACTCGGTCTGGGTAATGGACCTTTTACCTCACAGAATCATCCCACCCAACCTGCAAACAGAGAAAATATGTGGCCCCCACGGGGACCCATAATATAGTCCAGATGCATGCGAAAAGTAAACATGATATGCAAGGAGGAAATAAACATGAAATGCAAGCATATATACAAAATGTAAACACATAAACAAATAAATAAACACCTAATAAAAGAAACAAACAAAGGCTAGGATCGACTTGCTTAGGTAATCCCCAGCAGAGTCGCCAGCTGTCGCACGCTCGCGAAAAATGAACAGAGTCGCCACCAATATATTTATCCCATAAGGGAAAGGAATATCAGAAAACCTAACAAAGGAAGGAATAGGGTCTTACGACCAGAGAATCAAGGTACGGGAGTCGGCTACGCAAGGGGAAGGTATTAGCACCCCTCGCGCCCATCGTACTCGATGGTATCCATTTATGTTTATTTCTACCTAAAGGGTGTCTAACTATGTCTATGTCTAAATGCTAAATGAATGCAAAACGTAGGGAAAATAAAGAATTATACTCGCACGGGCCCTACCCCGCTGCCTACGTATCCTTTTCAAGAATCAGAGTTACCGTAGCTCGGCTCACGATTTTCTGTTTGTTTTGTGTTTTTTAGTTAGGCGGCGTTAACGTTCGCGCTCTTGCATAAGGGATCGCCTACGATACGTACGAGCGGAAATAACGGTGCCCTTAGGTGCCAACGAGGCAGAAGAAAAAGAAATGATTGGTTTGTGTCTTTTAGGGTAATTCCATGATGACGAAGACCTACTACAAGGCTTCGCATCACTTCCTTACTTTGTTTTAAATCTGAACATTTATTAGGTTTTTTTGAAGTGTTTTTATTTGGTGTTTTTTAAGGGGATTTAATTTGTGACTTGGATCATACCAAAAAGAGTTTTGTTTTGCATATTTAGAGAACACACATCGAGGCCTACGCCACAATCGTTTCTCTAAATAGCGGTTAAGAAATACATCGAGGCTTCACACCTCAATCATTTCTTCTCCGCTAAGTAAAGGAAATACAAAAAGGAGTTCTTTTGTGAATATTTAGAGAATGCACATCGAGGCCTACGCCACAATCGTTTCTCTAAACAACGGTTAAGAAATACATCGAGGCTTCACACCTCAATCATTTCTTCTCCGCTTATTAGGAAAGAACATACATCGGGGCCTACGCCCCAATCATTCCTTTCCTACTATGAAATATAGTAACGGTATGATCTTCATCGATATTTATTAAGTATTTTAAAAGTTGAAAAGAAAAAGGAAATGAGAAGGGAACTATTCCTAAATTCTAGTCTAAGTTGTTTATACAAGTCTAAATCCTAATATTAACAAGGTAAGGAGTTGATTCTAGAAGGAGCCTTCAAATGATACTAACAAAATAGGCCAAAAATATGGCCAAAAGCTAAGCAACAAAATCACACAACAATTATACAAAAATAACATGGAAATAATACAAAAACAAATCAAGCATTAGTGCAAAATTAAACTAAAAATACTACTATTTCTATGAGTCTTTTATGAAAATTCTAAGGATTAATGTCAAAATTAACCTAACAATCTACTATTTTTATATTGATTTTTATATGAGGGAGAATGAATTAGTAAGCAAAAAATGAAAGAAAACAATTTCTAAACATTTATAAAAATCTGTCAGCCCGGGGGGTGAGGAAGTAAAAAGATTTGAACTAAAATCATGTTAAAAGCGCGCATGGGCCCATTTGCAGGGGGGGCAGAAATTAATGGCGCTAAGGCCCAATCAATCAGAAGCATGTGTGTTAGTCATTAAGGGGGTCAGTCCAGAAAAACATAGAGGCCCAGGATTTCGTAGCCCAATACCATCCTTATTCATTCACTTTCATTTTTTATTCAGCATTATTAGCACATGTGATTTATTTCCTTTAATGTGTAACGTAGCATGGCAAATATATCAACTGGTCAAGGTTTTATTTAAGTGACTAAAGACAAAAAAGAAAGCGTGGCCAATCACACGATGACAACACACTCAGCCAATGATTGTAATAGAGCCAAAAATACAAAAAAAAAAATGGGAAAGAGGACCAATAACATACTGCCACGCAGACGACCTGAGGTAATATTCAAAAATGAAGCAGACGCCGGAGCACCGCTCAGGTCGTCTTTCCCGGCGAGGCTCGCGGCAGAGCCGGTTGCTTTTTTTTTTTCAGAAATCAACAAAGCTTATAGCTTTCGAATCGGAATTTCATGCCGGTCATGGATCTGTTCTTAGGTTCTTTTGATTCTATCCCTATCATTCAAACCGAGCCAAGTTGCAAAACCCTAACATGTTAAGACTCCATTAAAGCGCACAAGTTTTGCGCCAAAACGAATCTTATGTCATCTAGGAATCAAGTATGCAGTTTAAGCTATCAAACACCAATCATTTCAACGTAAACAGAAATCACTCATCAAGAATCCCAAGGTTTAACACTCATGCGTATGAACCTATGGCATGTCATCTACGATGTAAAGAGATCCAGAAGCTTACTTGGAATGGATTCTTGAGTTGATAGAAAAAGATAATCCTCAATCTGGCTGCCACACGAACAAGATGGAGATGGTGATGTTAAGCTCCAGATTCTTGGCGTCAGCTGAACTCAGAGTTTCCTTGCAGTGATAGAGGCATTGGACTTGTTTCAGAAAAGGTGAAGCGGCGAGGGTACTGCAATGATAGAAGTTGAACCACGGTGGTGATGATGGTAGTGGAATTGATTGAAGATGATGGAGGGATATTGCTATGGTGGTTCGCGGTGGTTGTAGTGGAGGTAGGCGGTGGTTGAAGGTTGATGAAGGTGAAGTTGTTATGAGTTAGTTAGGGTGGTTGTTATGGTTGTTGAGAGTGGTTGTTATGGTTGTTGAACGAAAATGAGGTGAGGGACTTTATCCCATAAGGGAAAGGGATACCAGAAAACCTAACAAAGGAAGGAACAGGGTCTTGCGACCAGAGAATCAAGGTACGGGAGTCGGTTACGCAAGGGGAAGGTATTAGCACCCCTCGCGCCCATCGTACTCGATGGTATCCACCTATGTTTGTTTCTATCTAAAGGGTGTGTACTATGTCTATGTCTATATGCGAATGAATGCAAAATGTAGGGAAAATAAAGAATTGTACTCGCACGGGACCTACCCCGCTGCCTACGTATCCTTTTCAGGAATCAGAGTCACCGTAGCTCGGCTCACGATTTTCTGCTTGTGTTTGTGTTTTTTAGTTGGGCGGAGTTAACGTTCGCGCTCTTGCAAAAGGGAAAACCTACGATGCGATCGAGCGGAAATAACAATGCCCTTAGAAAGAAGAAAGAGAGATTGGTTTGTGTCTTTTAGGGTAGATGAGTGATGAACAGTTCCCAATACCGGGCCACTCACCACTTTCTCTACTTTGTTTTAATTTGAACCATTGTTAGGTGTTTTAAGTGTTTTTGGTTGTGTATTTTTTAAGGGGAATTTGTTTGCGATTTGAATCACGTAAAAGTGTATAACGATAGAGAAACAGATTAGGGAATGAATCCCACTCATTTCACTTCCATTATATAGTGATCGAGAAACAGATTAGGGAATGAATCCCACTCATTTCTCTCCCACTAAGTGATTGAGGAATAGATTAGGGAATAAATCTCACTCATTTCTCCCTCACTATTAGTAACGTGTGATTCGCATCATCTGTTTATTAAGTATTTTAAAAGTCAAAAAGAAAAAAGAATGCAATGGGGATCTAATTCTAAATTCTAATCTAAGTTGTATTGTTATGTACAAGGGGAAATCTAAATCTAATGTTAACTTGGTAACGGAATTCTAAAAGGAGCATATTAGTGGTATCAACAAAATAGGCCTAAAGTATGGCAAAAAACAAGTAACAAAATCACACAAGAATTATACAAAAATAACATGAACATGGCACAAAAACAATTCAAGCATTAATGCAAAATTAAACTAAAACTAATATTTTTATGGCATTTTTATATTTGAGTCAAAAGGAATTATGAGCTAAAAGCAAAAGAAAACAGAATTAAAATAAAATCTAAAATCTAAACAGCAGGGGGTGCAACAGCAGCTTTCAAATGAACTAAAATTAGTTATAAGCATAAACAGGGCCCAAAATAGGGGGTGTGAAGAGCGTGGGCGCGTAGAGGCCCAGTCATTGAATGGTGGTGGTGCGCTAGCGGAGCAGGGGTGTGATTCCAGAAGAGTCAAGGGCCCAAATGCGTGGCCAGTTACGTTAGTCCATTCATTCCACATTGTTCACTTTTATTCCTTTTGTTCAGCAATTTATTTATTTGATTTTATCATATGGTTTTATTATGTAATATACAAACACGTGAACATATATCAATAGGGCAAGGTGCTTTAAGTGACTATCAAACAAAAATGGATTTTGGGCCAATCAGGAGATAGCAAGTCACGTTCCCAATCATTGAGAAACAAACAAACTTGCGAAAAAGTGGGGTAACGACAAATGGGCGAGTGACACGTATGAGCGGAGATGCAAACAACAAAAAAACAACACAGATGCCGGATCTGAGCTCCGGTCGTCTTCCCCGGCATCACCGCCACCGGAGCAGTCCGAAAACGCCAAGAAAATAAAGACTCATACATGGTTCAACTCGGCTTTCGCCCCTGAACACGAATCCAGCCTTTGTTTTTCCTAATATTGCTTCTATCGTTCAAACCGAAAACCTTCAACAAATCCTAAGTCACAGGAACCTCGCCAAAATGCAAACTAACGTCATACAAACGTTCACATCTCTTCCTTGAGTTCAAATATACTCAGAAATTTCAACGAAAAGACCCTTAATAACAGATCCAAGAATCACATTATGCAAGATCTAAAACGTACAAGCAAGCTCTACATAACTAAATATTATTATCTATGCATGCTGAGTGTAGTTGTGAGGCTTACTTGTTGGAGAATATGACAACAGATTTTCAGAAAGAATCACAGCTTCGCGAGGAGTGCATCAATGGTGAAACCCTTGGATCTAGCTTGAAGGAACTCTGCAACCTCTTCTTTCCACCCGTTCTTGTTGTATACCTCGAAGCTAATTCGATCTTTGGAGTAGTGAACTCAGAAGTATTGGATGATCCTTGAATTTTGATGATGATGAAGCTCGTAGATGAACATGATTCTTGAGGACGATTATGGCACGGTGAGGGTGGCGATGATGTGATGAGAGCAATGGTTATGGGGATGGGAGAGTAGTTTGTTACAGGGTATAACAAACTTTTTGTGGGGAAGAGAGTGAAGTGAGATGAGTGAAGAGAGAACGGGGAAAGAAAGCTTTTAAAAAAATGAAGAAATGAGAGTGTGTGTTGTTGTTTGTGAAGAGCTCATGGTTTTTATATTGAGGAGGTTGCATGGTTGACTATGGTGTGGTGTATTGCATTGGATGGTTGCCTCTTTATGCTTAATGAACAAGCTGAGTACATTTGTGGTGAGGCTTTTCTTTGCTTTCACGTTCAGAACTATGCATGGCAAAATATGGTAATCACTACATGACCTCACGCATGCTGCTGCCATGCTTTTGAATTAGTAACCTAAGGCCTTGTCATCATGTTCAAAAGTCCACCTTCATGCACATATATCTCAAACTACAGGCCTCCACTTGACTTAAATTTTGGATCACTATGGAGAGGGTGTAGAGCTGAACATATTTATTATTTGAAAGGTCTTAAGATATGGCTTGTAACTCATTAAAATCGTTGAGAAACATCACTAAGCACAACTGCCTTATCCATGCCCGCATGACCTAGTATTTGTTATTCTTCATGTAGTTTTCGAGTGACTCACTTTAAGACCTTGTAACTTGCTCCACACATGACCAAATGGCATCATTTTTTATTTATTGGATAAAGGACGTGGCATAGAAGAGATTGGTATGACAATAGGGTCTTGGAAATGCTCGTGTCTTGTTAAAAACTGATTTGAAAATAGCACACCAAGTGCTCGATGAAAGGCCTTACGCGTGACTTTGATTCTGGCCCATGTATGTGGTCATGCTTGACTTGGTCAGGGCGTGATTTTGAGGCTTCACTATCGATTCAATACTCATCCAAATGACTCACTTCTTGGCTCATTATGTAGAAGACATGTAGGATAAGAGATTTACACCAAGCTTGAAGTTGTAGGGTTCTTGCAGTGATCTTAAACTGGATTCCAATATGGCATGCCACGTGCTTGATGAAATGCTTCACGCGTGCCCAGAAATTTTCACAGCTTTATGACTTGATTCAAATGAAAAACCTCAACTTCAAACCTCAATAGCTCTTCAACCAAGCTTCAAATCAAAAAGTTTCCAACTACAAAGTTGTTCTCCTCCATGAGGGGATCAACTTTGATTTTGGAAATTGTTTCAAAAAAAGCCATTTGCCACGTGTAAATTGGTGATGGAGTTGACTGCTCATTAAACTTTTTAAGAACCAAAATTTTTTCTAAGTATAAAACTTTCCTTTTTTGATATTTTTCTATTTTTGGCAACTTTTGTCAAACTCTTGATTTTATTCATTCTTTGACTTTTCTTGACCGATTTTCCACCAAAAGGCAATTTTTGAGTGATTGACCTGATTTTGACCCAAAAGTCAACTGTTCTGATTTTTCTCCAACCTTAATGAAATTCCCGATTAATCTGTTTCTGACCAATGGCAATCAACTGAACACTTCCACACTGTCATACCCCAAAATTTGCCCTCATCACAAATGTCATTTTATTTCGATTAAGTGACATAGCACAGTTGGTAAGAATTTGCGGGTAAAAGGTACAAGAGCGAGAGATCCCGGGCTCGAATCTCACTTCTATCATTTCTCCTTTTTTTTTTTATTTGTTTTCTAACTCCTTTCTTTTCTTTTCTTACATTTTTATCTTTTTTTTTAACCTTATTTATTTATTTATCTTTATTTATCACAAAAAAATGTTTTTTACTTTTAAATAATATATTAGGTTTTTTTTTTCTTTTTTGTTATCATATTAAAATCATAAAAGAAATAAGTTTTAATAATTAATTTTAGTTGTTAGTTTAGGGTTTTTTAAAACAGTTTTGTTTTTCAATTAATCCTTTTATATTCTTTAGTCAAAAAACTCAAAAAATATTCATATATTGTTTTTATTTATAATCAAAGCCCAAACTCACTTTTCTTTCTATTTAACCTAAATTTTTCCTATAAATATAACAACAACAAACCCATTGGGAGGCCCCCGGGACAATCCAAACCCTTATCCCCTACACTTATTTTCACACACAGTAACGAAAACCTTCATTGTAAACCATCAACGATCCAACCTTTCACTAACAAACCTTCACCCTTTTTTATAAACTCATAAAAAAAATCCAAATCACATACAAGCCTTCCATTGATTCTGTAACACCCCATAATTTCAGTTTATTAATTTAATTTGGATTTAAATTAAATAATTGGAATTTTAGTATTTTTATTGGGAATTATTTGGAAAATGATGAGTTATTGGCATTGGGCCTAGAGTGGTGATTAGCAGAAGAGGGGGTGTTGACTAAGCAAGCCCATTGTAATATTTATTTTATTTTATTTTTCATAAAATAAGGAATTTGGGAAAAAGAGGAAACAGAAGCAGGAACTGAGTCTGAAGAAAGGAGAACACGTGAAAGTGAGAAGAGCCAAAGGGGAAGAGAACCTTCGAAGTTTCGACTCTGAGGTAAGGGGGGATTCTTCGGGTTAGTATTCCTTATGTGATTGTAGGTAGTATGATTGATTAGGATTGTTATCTAGTTCAATCGTACGTGTCGGGTTTGGGATTTATGTTAGGTTTTGATGAATTGTATGAATTACATGATTTTGTTGATATTCGCATGTTATATGTGTTAATACTTGTATAAAACTTGTCTGAAATATGTTATGATGTGCAAACTGATGGTAATTGTGTGCTATGTTCGTATGTACCTGAAATTGGGGTTATGGGATAGGGTAAAAGTTGTCAAAATATTGATTCTGGCTGTGCAGGTACGTAGGAACCGGTTCCCATGTGGGACGAACCGGTTCCCCCTTGTAAAAACAGAGAAATATGGATTCTGGGTAGCTGGGAACCGGTTCCCATGTAGGGACAACCCGGTTCCCCATAGTAAAAACCAGAAACGAGACTTTGAAGCTGCCAGGAACCGGTTCCCACGTAGGGACAACCCCGTTCCTGCAGCACTTTTTCTAAAAATGTTTTATCTTTGAAAACTCATAACTTTTGATCTGAGTATCCGATTTATGTGCCGTTTTGGGCGTTGCGAAGCTAATGAGATGCTTTATCTGATGAATTGATAAAATGGACAATAGCCAACTTTACTTTTTAAACTCGATTTAATTATTAATGAATTGAAAGATAGTATATGTATATGTGCTTATATATATGACTATTGATGCATGTTCTGTATTGGTGATGGGATTGTGATATTCATTGGGTGATGTTGGTTTATAACATGTCGTAAATGAATACATGTTTTGTGATTATGTTGTTGGGTTGTTTTGATAATTGGTTACATTGTGTGCAATGATGTTAGATGTAACAATGTATGAACGTGGTGATGATTGATGATTTATGAATGTTAATATACTGTTAATATTAACATGTGAACTGTGGTGAATGTATGTGTGATATGTTTGTATGAATGCTAAGAATATATACATGCTTATTGGTGATGATTTGGTGATGATAATGAGACGATGTGTTACATCGGATTGGTGATGTTGTAAGCATGTTATATGTTGCATTCATTGGCATACATTTTTGGTGATGGATCCCGGTGATGAAAGTGGATCAAAATGGTGAGCATGATTCCCAGTGTGTGGAATCGGTGCTGAATATTTTGGTGAGCATGATTCCCAGTGTGTGGAATCGGTGCTGAATATTTTGGTGAGCATGATTCCCAGTGTGTGGAATCGGTGCTGGATATTTTGGTGAGCATGATTCCCAGTGTGTGGAATCGGTGCTGGATATTTGGTGAGCATGATTCCCTGTGTGTGGAATCGGTGCTGGTTAAACTGTATCTCAGTGATGAGGATATCAGTTGGATGGGTATATCCCATGTATGGTACCACATGCATAGTGTCAGTTTAATCATATGCATTGGTTATAACATGATTGGATGGAATTCAGTGTTATGCCTTGGTGTGTTTATATGATTGATGTATTAAGAATATGTTGTTAATATAACTTGATCATTGGTATAATTGATGAGTTGTGGGCCGATGGCCAATATTGTTGGATTGATGTTTACTTGTTGTAATAATTCTGATTATATGTATGATTGAGTGGATGATAATTACTATGAGATTTTATTGCTTATGATTGCATAATGCTTATTAATTCGAATGAAACTCACCCTTACTTTGATGATTTCAGATTAAGGATGTAGCGGCGTCTTGATTGGGTGAAGATAGCTTATAGGCTAGCCCTTAGTTCGTGTCGAGTCATGCTCTGATTGTAACACTGGGGAACGCTAGTTTAGAGACGAATTATTATGTCGGTCTTTGTTGTTTATAATTGTATTAGAGGACTTGCATGAATGATGATGAATATGCAATGTTATGAATTATAATCCGCTGTGTTGAACATGAATTGTATTTATGTTAAATGGTTCCTCGTGTGGCATGACAAATGACTATAGTATTTTATGTTAAAGAAGTTGTGACATCCTTGTATTTCATGTTTACTCTGAATATTATTCTATTTTCCGCGGGGGTTTAGAAGGGTGTTACAATAGTGGTATCAGAGCATAGTCGGTCGTTGTGACCAGAGTCTTGTTGTTAATTTCCTTTCGGTACGCGACATGTGTGTGAAACACTGTTGGTACTCAGTGTGTTCTAACTGTTTGTCTGCAGAAGTGGGATTGAAACTAGTGGGGGAGAAGCTATGCTTCTCGGATATGTCTCAGATGCAAGATGTTAGAGTGATGCGTATGGCAGCAGTACAAGAGTGTGGAGTTATTGTTTTCTGAAGCGAAGGTGACATGGACTGAAGACCGTGGTTGTTGTTCAGTCGGAGTGTCTCGGAGTAGATGATGGTTATTTCTGAGAAATGGAATTTGGAAGTTGTGATGCCTCAAGTGCTACTGACGTACTGCGATGTTGTTGTATGAGTAGCCCTATGTAAAAGGTTGTTGTTGAAGCAGTGATTAAAAGAAGTATTGTCGTAGACCTTGTCGTAGGATTACTAGTAAGTAATTGAGATGATGGGAGAGGTTATCGATGTTGTTGAGAAAGTTTCGAAGAGCGAGTAATGTGAAGAGACGAGTACGATCTCAAGGATAAGAAGGTTGATGATGGCGTACATGAATTTGGTTTCAGGATGTTGCAGAAATCGAACTTCAGCGATGAAATGTGTTGTTTAAGTTATAAGAAGTTTGGAAGCGAAGAGATGTGATAAGATGATGTTAATAATGAGATTAATTCGAAGAGGATGAGTTTTGGAACAGAATTTTTCGTAAGCAAATCGCAGGAAGATTGCTGAATCGTTATGAAACTCCGAAAATTCATAACTGGAGTTCTGGACATCCGATTTGAGTTCCGTTTGAAGCGTCGGAAAACTAAAGAGATGGAGTTTGTTATAAAAATGGTTGCAGCAGCTGTAACATGTTTAATTGTGTCAGGATGATGTTAGAAAGAGGTGAAGTTACGGTTACACTTGTCCTTAGAACTAGATTGTTCGTTGGTGCGACATGGGATGTCAGTGTCAGAGTTGAACAGAATAAAGGAATAATGAGGAGGCTTGTTGAGAAGCAATTTTAGGAATTAAGTGTACCATTTGCGGAGTTTTGGAAATATCATTTAAGGTGTCGCTGCATGGTGTCGGTATTGTATTTTGGATAACAATTAGAAACATTCATATCTTGAGCTCTAAGTATCGGATTAGAGTGTCGTTTGAGACTACGAAGAGGTGAAATTATGTTCTACATTGTGGAAGGGTTATAAATACCATAGACTGGTCCTATGAGGAGATATGATGATGTCGGTTAAAGAAGCATGAACAAGTGTTGAATAGGAATGCCTATTACCGCGATTGTTCGGAACGAAGTCGAGTAGAATATGTCGTTGATGAATAAGATGATAAAGATGATTTAAGTATTAATGGAATTGAGTGAATGAGGGAATCAGTAGAAAAAGTAAAATAGACTTTGGAACCATTTGTGGTATATTGTGATGCATCGTTGATGGGTTTGGATGGTGTATTGATGTAAAACCAGTAAGTAGTAACTTATGCGTCGGGACGATTGAAAGCGCAGGAAAGTAATTATCTGACTCATGATTTAGAATTGGCAGCCATGGTTTTGTTTTGATGTTGCAGTGACATTATTTGTATGGTTCGAGATTGCCTCTAAAAATGTCGATGCTGATGGTGAAAGAGTTGGATTTAATTGAACAATTCGGAGAATTAAGTTTGGTATGTGAAGGTGCTCCTACTAATGTTGGATTGGGTATGCTGAGACTGACTAATGGTATTCTAGACGAGATTAGAGAAAGTCAGAAAGCTGATGTTGAGTTGATCGATAAGTCAACCTTGAATTACCAAGGTAAAGACGGTGAATTCAGAATTGACGAGGATGGTATAATGAGGTTGGTGGTCGCTGTTGTGTTCCGCGTGTTACCGGGTTGAGAAAGAATATTCTAGAAGAAGGACACCATAGAGAATTATTAGACTATGACAATGTTGTTGAGTTTGGGTGCAAACTCGGAAAAGACGCTATTATGTAGTAACAACGGTTTATGCTTAAATATGATTGTCGGCTACCTATTGACAAATTGAGGACTTGATCACCCTTAATCTCTTGTTGATAATAGGCGGAATCATATAGATGGTATAAGATTGCTTGTTACCTTAATGGTATAAGATGTGATGAATGCTGAAATGTGAGAATAACCACTCACCATATTGTGGGAACCTATGAGGGATTGAATATGAAGGAGTGCAAAGCATTGGACGGTGACTTAAGACGAGTAGTCGTAGTCGTACAGCGAAAGTATGATGTAAAGTGGTGTTATGAGTGCTACTCGTGAGTAGTGAGAATTAATATGTCGGGGTTCTACATGGAGAATATGTGTTTATCTATATGTTGGGTTTAGAATCTCGTGGACGTAAGGATGTCGTGCCAAAGGATTATGACCTTTTGAATAATTGCCGAAGTGATGGATATCCTATTACGGTTGTACGTAGTTAACGAGTAGGCATTCGGAGAAGTTAAGAAGAAGAATTGATATTACATGATGCTATAATAATCTTATGATGTCGTAAGGTATTGTGTGGATTTCTAATTGAAATGAAGGGTTATACTCTACGAAGGACGAAGTTGATTTGATTCTTAGCGGAGAGTGGGACTCAATTGAGCTATCTTGTAAGCAATGGTATATTGAGGATGATGAGCTATGTAATTATAACTACTGATGTGTGCTTGTTCCGATAGTGGGAATGTTTTTAATAGATGAAGTAACTCGGGAATTTGCTTTGAGTAAGTGTAAGTATTACTTTATCGCTCAATTGGAAGAGTGTACCTAAGATTGGTACGTGGGTAAATGGAATCTATTACTATAGTGTTGATCAGTTGCGATCATACCATGGATTGTGTAATTGTATTATTCAGTTGTTGAGCGTATTGTATGGATCGTACCTCGAAGTTTCATTGTTGTTAACCGTTGGAGTTATAGCGAGTGGTATACCTTGGGAATGGTCAAATGCGACGTAAGAGCTGAGATTGAATGCATGAGACATGCTTATGTTGGTTATGTCAGATGAACTTGGAGGTTCGACTAAGAAAGTGTTAATTGAGAATAGGAGAGTCAGATGGAGGACTTCTATTTGGAACTATTCACTGGAAGTATGTTTTCGAGGACGAAAACTCTTTTAGTGGGGGAGAGTTGTAACACCCCATAATTTCAGTTTATTAATTTAATTTGGATTTAAATTAAATAATTGGAATTTTAGTATTTTTATTGGGAATTATTTGGAAAATGATGAGTTATTGGCATTGGGCCTAGAGTGGTGATTAGCAGAAGAGGGGGTGTTGACTAAGCAAGCCCATTGTAATATTTATTTTATTTTATTTTTCATAAAATAAGGAATTTGGGAAAAAGAGGAAACAGAAGCAGGAACTGAGTCTGAAGAAAGGAGAACACGTGAAAGTGAGAAGAGCCAAAGGGGAAGAGAACCTTCGAAGTTTCGACTCTGAGGTAAGGGGGGATTCTTCGGGTTAGTATTCCTTATGTGATTGTAGGTAGTATGATTGATTAGGATTGTTATCTAGTTCAATCGTACGTGTCGGGTTTGGGATTTATGTTAGGTTTTGATGAATTGTATGAATTACATGATTTTGTTGATATTCGCATGTTATATGTGTTAATACTTGTATAAAACTTGTCTGAAATATGTTATGATGTGCAAACTGATGGTAATTGTGTGCTATGTTCGTATGTACCTGAAATTGGGGTTATGGGATAGGGTAAAAGTTGTCAAAATATTGATTCTGGCTGTGCAGGTACGTAGGAACCGGTTCCCATGTGGGACGAACCGGTTCCCCCTTGTAAAAACAGAGAAATATGGATTCTGGGTAGCTGGGAACCGGTTCCCATGTAGGGACAACCCGGTTCCCCATAGTAAAAACCAGAAACGAGACTTTGAAGCTGCCAGGAACCGGTTCCCACGTAGGGACAACCCCGTTCCTGCAGCACTTTTTCTAAAAATGTTTTATCTTTGAAAACTCATAACTTTTGATCTGAGTATCCGATTTATGTGCCGTTTTGGGCGTTGCGAAGCTAATGAGATGCTTTATCTGATGAATTGATAAAATGGACAATAGCCAACTTTACTTTTTAAACTCGATTTAATTATTAATGAATTGAAAGATAGTATATGTATATGTGCTTATATATATGACTATTGATGCATGTTCTGTATTGGTGATGGGATTGTGATATTCATTGGGTGATGTTGGTTTATAACATGTCGTAAATGAATACATGTTTTGTGATTATGTTGTTGGGTTGTTTTGATAATTGGTTACATTGTGTGCAATGATGTTAGATGTAACAATGTATGAACGTGGTGATGATTGATGATTTATGAATGTTAATATACTGTTAATATTAACATGTGAACTGTGGTGAATGTATGTGTGATATGTTTGTATGAATGCTAAGAATATATACATGCTTATTGGTGATGATTTGGTGATGATAATGAGACGATGTGTTACATCGGATTGGTGATGTTGTAAGCATGTTATATGTTGCATTCATTGGCATACATTTTTGGTGATGGATCCCGGTGATGAAAGTGGATCAAAATGGTGAGCATGATTCCCAGTGTGTGGAATCGGTGCTGAATATTTTGGTGAGCATGATTCCCAGTGTGTGGAATCGGTGCTGAATATTTTGGTGAGCATGATTCCCAGTGTGTGGAATCGGTGCTGGATATTTTGGTGAGCATGATTCCCAGTGTGTGGAATCGGTGCTGGATATTTGGTGAGCATGATTCCCTGTGTGTGGAATCGGTGCTGGTTAAACTGTATCTCAGTGATGAGGATATCAGTTGGATGGGTATATCCCATGTATGGTACCACATGCATAGTGTCAGTTTAATCATATGCATTGGTTATAACATGATTGGATGGAATTCAGTGTTATGCCTTGGTGTGTTTATATGATTGATGTATTAAGAATATGTTGTTAATATAACTTGATCATTGGTATAATTGATGAGTTGTGGGCCGATGGCCAATATTGTTGGATTGATGTTTACTTGTTGTAATAATTCTGATTATATGTATGATTGAGTGGATGATAATTACTATGAGATTTTATTGCTTATGATTGCATAATGCTTATTAATTCGAATGAAACTCACCCTTACTTTGATGATTTCAGATTAAGGATGTAGCGGCGTCTTGATTGGGTGAAGATAGCTTATAGGCTAGCCCTTAGTTCGTGTCGAGTCATGCTCTGATTGTAACACTGGGGAACGCTAGTTTAGAGACGAATTATTATGTCGGTCTTTGTTGTTTATAATTGTATTAGAGGACTTGCATGAATGATGATGAATATGCAATGTTATGAATTATAATCCGCTGTGTTGAACATGAATTGTATTTATGTTAAATGGTTCCTCGTGTGGCATGACAAATGACTATAGTATTTTATGTTAAAGAAGTTGTGACATCCTTGTATTTCATGTTTACTCTGAATATTATTCTATTTTCCGCGGGGGTTTAGAAGGGTGTTACAGATTCATTAACCAAATATATCACTGGTGTTGTTGTTTATTTTTCAATATTGATTGCAAGTAAAAAAGAAAGAAGATGACATCAAAAGAAAAGAAGAAAACCGAGGTCATGAAGTGGAAGAACCCAACCACACTCCACGAAGACACCATCACGTTCCGACGACCACCGAACATCAACAGCCGCTCACCTTCGCTCAGATCCGACGAAACAGCCGGCATCGGACTCCGTCATCTCCGTACAGATCCGTATCCCCAGCTCCGACGAACCATAGAACCACCTCCGTCGTCAAACAGTGTCGCCATGTTCTTTTCGGTAATCCTTCCACAATTTGGCTTTTATAAATGGTTTTACTGTTATATATTTGGTTCCTTTAGAAAATATCTTTACTCTTTTTTTTTTCTTCTGGTTTTTAAATATGAATGAGAGAATAAAGAGATTTAATGTTGTGTTGTTTCATGAGAGTATAAGGATGTGCCTCTCATGTGAGTATTGTTGGTGAGAGGTACTTTGACTCTTCCTTTTGCTATGTTGCTGTTATCTACTAATTGATGCATTTGGTTTGTATTTGTTTTTTTATTAAAATAAAATAAGACACATGTCACAAATTGATTGGTTAATGGTAATATATTTGAAAGACCACATGATCATTCACCTTTCTTTGAATATATGCAGCAACAAGACACTAATGGGTGACGTCTTCACCCACGTTCCTACTTTTTTTATTTGTTTTTTTTTTTTAATAATTTTAATTTAGTTTAATTAACTTAGTTAATTAGGTTTAGCCAAATAAAATTGGTTTAATTAATTAGGTTTTAATCAATAATTAATTAATTAGAGTTTAATTGATTAAATTTAGACTTTTAAGTTTTATTAACCATGGTTAACTTGTGCCCTAATCAGGGTTCGTGAGGTTTGTCATTAGATCTTCCATACACGGAAAAATTTCTTTTTCTTTGTGCAATTTTTTCAGGGTTACCATCAGGGTTCTTCCGACTACGCACCATGCCAATCGAAAAGCTAAGTTCTGATTCTTTACTGATTTAAATACCTTTTTATTTTGCCTTATAAATTAAAATTAGATTAGGGTTTGATTCCAACTGTTAATGAACTCCTCCTACACTCACCCTTCTGTTTATTTTTCCTTTTCCAATTTTCAGGGTTAACCAACCGCCAAAGCTCAAATGTTCGGTAACCCTAAAACCTTTTTTTTATTTCCTCTTTTAAATTATTACTTGTGTCAGACTATCTGCTTTATTGGGGTTTTTACTTTATTGCATTTTCCCCCTCCCCATGGCTTATTATGTATCTGCTCCTGGACTGTATTGTGTGGCCTTGAAGGCACTTAATACTGCTTACTATTATTGATGCGTGGTTAGTAATTCTAGGGAGTGACAACTTTGAATTGAATCTAGCATCACTAATTACAAGATAATATAACTGAACATAATCACGTGATTGGTGCACCCACACACACTTTTGGGTAACCCTCTTTGTTGCCTGTTGCCTTGTTGCCTGTTGCCTTGTGTTTTTTGCAGAATAAGCCACGTCCCTCGAATACGAGGATACCTCAGCCATGCTGCCTCGATAAATAAAGGTCATACGACCCTAAATGATGCTGCCTTCGATACACAAATATGACCTCGACCCTCGGAAGTTGCCTACGGAAAAAGGCTGAGGTATCTTCTGGCTGCCTACGAATAAGGCTTATTCTGATCCTTGCCTTAGACTACCTTCCCTCCTATGGCATGGGACAGTCTTATGGCAAAGGATATTTCGATGACCCTTCTACCTCCAAACGAAAGGCTTCCTGCCCCCTTATGGCAAGGATTGACCCTTTCATTCTGAAAGGCTAAAAGAGACCTATCATCTGAGTTTAAGGTAATTGCCCCTAATTGCCTTGCAATGCTCAATTTTCATATTCTTTCTCACAATTCTTCAAAAACTGGCTACGCTCATTTACGAGCTAAAGTCCACTTTTTTTTCTTTCATCTACTTTTTCTAAAGACAAACGAGCAAGCAAAGCAATTAAGAGCCCATGGAAAACCATGGATGCAAAGGGTGCCTTACACCTTCCCTTTGCATAAATTACCCCCCGAACTTAGATTTCTTTAAAAGGTTTTTTTCTGTTTCTTTTTGCCTTTCTGAATTTGTTTGGATAAAATAAAAGTCGGTGGCGACTCATGCTTAACCGCGACATTTCGATCGATAAAAAGTCAGTTCACCGTATTACAGAACTGGCGACTCTGCTGGGGATTAAAATTCGATAAAAGAGGGGTTACCTTAAAAGTTTAGGAATCACTTAAATGTTTTCTATTGCTTGCTTTGCTTGTTTTATTTTTCAGGGCTGTTTTGGGAAAATTGAAGGACGAATCCTATTCTCGGATTCAAGAACACTTAAGATTAGGAGCGGCATAGTCATGGAGACCCCCCTTGTGCATGCTTGGGGTTTGGTCAAAATGAAGTTCGCGCTTGAGTTAGGCCTCCACTGGTTATTGTGTACCTCTTTTGCATGAGAGAGGTTTACGCATGTATCTTTGGGTGCGTCGGAGCTCAAGGACCTTTAGTCACCTTTAACCCATCCTGAATTTTAGGAACGTAGTGGGAGGGCTATTCTTGGTGCATGCCAAGTTATGGTTGCTACTCGATACTACAGCTCAGATAGGTTTCTTCCTAAAGTATCATTGCGTGGTATGCATGTACCATGTTCGAGGGTGCTTTAGAGGGGGCTGACAATTCTGAGTCACTTGGTAGAACCCGTTGCTGAAATCTCCTCATCCATAGAAATACCCTTGGGAAGGACACCTGATCAGACTCCATGCAAGCCTTAAGCCAAAAACTGTGTGACTTGTGTGACTTGCGTGATTGGTGTGACTTGTTTGTGTTTACTACTAACTTTCATTTCCTTGTAGGTTTTGTTGAAAGGACTTGTTTGTCCTTACCATCTCGCACTAAGTCTAATTCGCATAACATCATGGCATCATGACATCATAAGCATGACATAATCAACTAACCCTTTCAAGGATCTTAGGAATTTAGGGCGCGCAATTTCAGGTGCTCTTATCAAGGACTGAATTCCTAATCAAGGGGCAAGAGGATTTATTTTCCTCAAGCCGCATGCCTTCCAATTCAAAGACTCAATACCTATCAAGGGGCAAGAGGATTTATTTTCCTCTAGCCATGTATCTTCAAATTCAGAAGTGTCCCGAATCAGAGGCGATGACCCACTCGATACGGAGAGCTTGATTCTCAAAGAAAGACGTTCAAAGACGAAGTTCAGATTTCTTCAAATAAGGACGCGGTCAAATCATTTTCTAATGTAGCTAACTAAATGCCTAAAGATCCTTGAAAGTATTGCATTTGCATTCATGACATCGCATATTCCTAACCTTGTTTTCAGGTTCCACCTCGACAATCATTCCTCTCAGATATAATCGAGCTGGAGATTCATTCTGACAAGCCCTTTTTACATTCCAAAACTTCGTCAAAAAAGCATTCTCTATCAGATATGGTCTAATATATGATCCGTTCCGGTATCTTCAGTCAGATATGGTCTAATGTATGACTCGTTCTGACATTCCAACAGATATGGTCTAATGTATGACTCGTTCTGCTATTCCTCAACAGATATAGTCCAATGTAGGACTCGTTCTGACATTCTAACAGATATGGTCTAATGAATGACTCGTTCTGACATCCTTCATCAGATATGGTCTAATGCATGGCTCGTTCTGATTGTTCTCCTTCAGATATGGTTTAATGAATAACTCGTTCTTATTTCCCACTTCCAGATATGGTCTAATGTATGACCCGTTCTGGCATTCCTCTTCACTCTTCAGATATAGTTTAATGAATAACTCGTTCTGATGTCCTATGTCAGATACGTTCCGGAAGCTCGAATCCCGGATACTCTGAATCTCTACACCAGTTCCACAACAACGAAGAAAGCCAGACGTACCCAAGCATCAATTTACCGAGATCAATATGTCATTGGTTCAAGCATTACAACATCTATTGAAGATCGAATTGATTACTCTGAGGGACCCTCCTAAAAATGCTAACACCTCCACTCCTGACTATAAACTCAACGCGAGGTGCGCGTACCATTCCAACAGTCCTGGACATTACAAAAACAATTGCTGGACATTGAAGAATAAGATTCAAGATCTGATCAATGATGGAGAAATCTAATTCACCCCTCTTGAGACTCCTGTGGTGATCGCCGCTCTTATGCCTAGTCATGACAAGACTGATTGAGATCTAGACGGACGAACTATTGGATCATTAGATCTACTTTCATGTGCAATTTCTATTCTGTTTGTTTAAACATTTGACTCATGATAGACATTATCTGTTTTAATAATCATCATCAGTGCATTGCATATGTTTGTCTTGAATAAATTATTTCGTTATCACTCATTTTTAATTATGTCTTTATTCCGCATATGTTTTTGTGATATTCAACTCCTGCTAAGCTGTAAGCCTTCTGAGGGAGGATGACGAAAGCGATACCGCAACCTCACACAGTATGCTTTTGAGCGGACTATGCTGACGATGTACAGGCATTGTTTCAATTCCTAAACAGTGGAGATATAAGGATGTTAATCCCTCGTCAACCCCGTTGAGCCTAAGAAGTAGAAGATTTTCTTGTATTAATTAAAACCCTTGATCATAACCTGGGGCAAGGTAGTTCTCAGTTAATTTGGCTGTGCATTCTATTTTAAGAGAATCATTTAGTACACCTTTCAACAAAGTTTCAATCACAAGCATTCATCCGCACACATCAAAGAAGTGTTGGAGATGTCAATCAAAAGACAATGACGGTTCATCAATCATCAAACAAGGCAGTCAATATCTTTCAAAAAAAAATGGAAGAAACATATATACAAAGAAAAGCCTGCTAAGTCAAAAAAGACTTAGGCAAAAATCAAGGCGTCCCGCTGACTGTAAGCTCAAAAGAGACAGTTCAGGCAAAAGTTAGGGATATCAAAAAGGTGAAAAAAAGAAGTCAATAAATTCTTGAACAACTCAAAGTTGTGACTACCAAAAGGAAGAAGTGACTGCTATCTCAAAAGTTCTCGTTGCTTGTGAACCATCGTCATTATCAAAGGTGCAAATCCAAAAGTCTCTTGGAACCTAAAGGCATAAGTTGAATTAACTGAGCTTAGGACAGAAGAACATCACGAAGAAGGGGATGGGTATAAATAAACTTTGAGCCTTTATCTTTTGTTTCTTAAAACCGTGAACCAAGCCACGTTACAACCCTTGAAAGTCCTAACTGAAGCATGGTTAGTTCGAAAGCATACTGTCACAAAAAAGGTATCCTGACTCCTTAAGGTTTACCACAAATGCTGAGTTGACACTTCGTTTTTTTACAAACATCACGTTTTTATAAACATCATGCTTTTACATATCCAATTTTAATGTTTTTCAACAAACTCAAGACAAACGTATGCAGTGCATCTCATGAATACATTATTAAACATATTCTGCTACATAATTTCAAATGTTAGCAACAGAAAGAATTTGCACAGGGTACAACTAATGATTGAAAGTTATCCCGACAGACAAAATTACTCCAAGGAAGCCCTGTCTCTTACGTATACAAGGGGCATGACACGTTTCTCCCAATCAATCTGGGGCAATCAAGTCAAGATTCCGAGAATCTCTCATGGATGCTCGAACAATCAGGGGCATGCATCCAAGTATATCTAAAGCTACTCCCCAATCAACGTGAGACATTGTCATGAGCCTATGATTACTGGGGGCAAATCTATGCAAGTCCAGTTCAACATCTTGATCAATACTCAGTGGCGTGTCCTGAATCAAGTAGTAAGTTACTATGATACTGGGGGCAACTTTCAAGACACCCACATCTCCCTACAGAGCCAGAAAATCATATCCCCACAGAACAATCCTCTAGAAGATATCTTCAAACATACTCGGCCCGACAAAGACATGGCTCCCTAACAGAGTTTACATCTTCAATACCACCTGTTCTCCGACGCTTTGCTCTTCTCCAACATGATTTATTAATATCCCTAAATCAGGGTACATCAAACTACTGATCATCCCCAAGCAGAAACCATAAATCCCCAGCTGAGCATCTTCAAGACGAAATCAGATATCAAAATCACGAAGACATGGAGATTTATTTTTTCGACTAAAAATCATAAGCACATACCATATGACACAAACATATTCATGCATTGCATACATAACTTCATAATAAATTCATGCATGACATACAAAATTTCTCATTTATTTTGAGACACTCATTACATAACACATGCATCATGACATAAGAAAACTAACCTTTACTTTTCAGGATATTACTGTCTCTACTTTCAAGAATTAAGTCGATACCTTTGACGGTTCCTTAATGATCTATCTTCAGAGTTAAGTCGATACCTTTGACGGTTCCTTAACAGTCTATTAAGTCGATACCTTTGACGGTTCCTTAATGATCTATCTCCAGAGTTAAGTCGACACCTTTGACGGTTCCTTAACGACACACTTCAGATATAAGTCGACACCTTTGACGGTTCCTTATACAATCTATCTACATATCTGAGTCGATACCTTTGACGGTGCCTCAATGATATGCTTCAGAGTTAAGTCGATACCTTTGACGGTTCCTTAACAACCCACATCAAGAGTTAAGTCGACACCTTTGACGGTTCCTTAACAACACATTTCAGATATAAGTCGACACCTTTGACGGTTCCTTATACAATCTGTCTGCATATCTGAGTCGATACCTTTGACGGTGCCTCAACAATATGCTTCAAATTTAAGTCGATACCTTTGACGGTTCCTTAAATAATCCAATTCAGACTTGAGTCGTACCTCAGACGGTTCCTCAACATTCAAAAACTAAAAACAGAAACCTCGCAACAATCAATACTCCAACAACTATCAGATGGCATCTACAAGCCCATCTCCGACAAAAGTCCCTCCTTCAGCTAGGGCAAATTTCTTAGTATTCTAGTGTTCAATCATCTTCCACCTTCAGATACCGACTGGCATACAAACCACTCTACATCTTCAGGTTTAAGATAATTGAACAGGGGCAGCTGTCATACCCCAAAATTTGCCCTCATCACAAATGTCATTTTATTTCGATTAAGTGACATAGCACAGTTGGTAAGAATTTGCGGGTAAAAGGTACAAGAGCGAGAGATCCCGGGCTCGAATCTCACTTCTATCATTTCTCCTTTTTTTTTTTTATTTGTTTTCTAACTCCTTTCTTTTCTTTTCTTACATTTTTATCTTTTTTTTTAACCTTATTTATTTATTTATCTTTATTTATCACAAAAAAATGTTTTTTACTTTTAAATAATATATTAGGTTTTTTTTTTCTTTTTTGTTATCATATTAAAATCATAAAAGAAATAAGTTTTAATAATTAATTTTAGTTGTTAGTTTAGGGTTTTTTAAAACAGTTTTGTTTTTCAATTAATCCTTTTATATTCTTTAGTCAAAAAACTCAAAAAATATTCATATATTGTTTTTATTTATAATCAAAGCCCAAACTCACTTTTCTTTCTTTTTAACCTAAATTTTTCCTATAAATATAACAACAACAAACCCATTGGGAGGCCCCCGGGACAATCCAAACCCTTATCCCCTACACTTATTTTCACACACAGTAACGAAAACCTTCATTGTAAACCATCAACGATCCAACCTTTCACTAACAAACCTTCACCCTTTTTTATAAACTCATAAAAAAAATCCAAATCACATACAAGCCTTCCATTGATTCATTAACCAAATATATCACTGGTGTTGTTGTTTATTTTTCAATATTGATTGCAGGTAAAAAAGAAAGAAGATGACATCAAAAGAAAAGAAGAAAACCGAGGTCATGAAGTGGAAGAACCCAACCACACTCCACGAAGACACCATCACGTTCCGACGACCACCGAACATCAACAGTCGCTCACCTTCGCTCAGATCCGACGAAACAGCCGACATCGGACTCCGTCATCTCCGTACAGATCCGTATCCCCAGCTCCGACGAACCATAGAACCACCTCTGTCGTCAAACAGTGTCGCCATGTTCTTTTCGGTAATCCTTCCACAATTTGGCTTTTATAAATGGTTATATCTTTACTCTTTTTTTTTTCTTCTGGTTTTTAAATATGAATGAGAGGATAAAGAGATTTAATGTTGTGTTGTTTCATGAGAGTATAAGGATGTGCCTCTCATGTGAGTATTGTTGGTGAGAGGTACTTTGACTCTTCCTTTTGCTATGTTGCTGTTATCTACTAATTGATGCATTTGGTTTGTATTTGTTTTTTTATTAAAATAAAATAAGACACATGTCACAAATTGATTGGTTAATGGTAATATATTTGAAAGACCACATGATCATTCACCTTTCTTTGAATATATGCAGCAACAAGACACTAATGGGTGACGTCTTCACCCACGTTCCTACTTTTTTTATTTGTTTTTTTTTTTTAATAATTTTAATTTAGTTTAATTAACTTAGTTAATTAGGTTTAGCCAAATAAAATTGGTTTAATTAATTAGGTTTTAATCAATAATTAATTAATTAGAGTTTAATTGATTAAATTTAGACTTTTAAGTTTTATTAACCATGGTTAACTTGTGCCCTAATCAGGGTTCGTGAGGTTTGTCATTAGATCTTCCATACACGGAAAAATTTCTTTTTCTTTGTGCAATTTTTTCAGGGTTACCATCAGGGTTCTTCCGACTACGCGCCATGCCAATCGAAAAGCTAAGTTCTGATTCTTTACTGATTTAAATATCTTTTTATTTTGCCTTATAAATTAAAATTAGATTAGGGTTTGATTCCAACTGTTAATGAACTCCTCCTACACTCACCCTTCTGTTTATTTTTCCTTTTCCAATTTTCAGGGTTAACCAACCGCCAAAGCTCAAATGTTCGGTAACCCTAAAACCTTTTTTTTATTTCCTCTTTTAAATTATTACTTGTGTCAGACTATCTGCTTTATTGGGGTTTTTACTTTATTGCATTTTCCCCCTCCCCATGGCTTATTATGTATCTGCTCCTGGACTGTATTGTGTGGCCTTGAAGGCACTTAATACTGCTTACTATTATTGATGCGTGGTTAGTAATTCTAGGGAGTGACAACTTTGAATTGAATCTAGCATCACTAATTACAAGATAATATAACTGAACATAATCACGTGATTGGTGCACCCACACACACTTTTGGGTAACCCTCTTTGTTGCCTGTTGCCTTGTTGCCTGTTGCCTTGTGTTTTTTGCAGAATAAGCCACGTCCCTCGAATACGAGGATACCTCAGCCATGCTGCCTCGATAAATAAAGGTCATACGACCCTAAATGATGCTGCCTTCGATACACAAATATGACCTCGACCCTCGGAAGTTGCCTACGGAAAAAGGCTGAGGTATCTTCTGGCTGCCTACGAATAAGGCTTATTCTGATCCTTGCCTTAGACTACCTGCCCTCCTATGGCATGGGACAGTCTTATGGCAAAGGATATTTCGATGACCCTTCTACCTCCAAACGAAAGGCTTCCTGCCCCCTTATGGCAAGGATTGACCCTTTCATTCTGAAAGGCTAAAAGAGACCTATCATCTGAGTTTAAGGTAATTGCCCCTAATTGCCTTGCAATGCTCAATTTTCATATTCTTTCTCACAATTCTTCAAAAACTGGCTACGCTCATTTACGAGCTAAAGTCCACTTTTTTTTCTTTCATCTACTTTTTCTAAAGACAAACGAGCAAGCAAAGCAATTAAGAGCCCATGGAAAACCATGGATGCAAAGGGTGCCTTACACCTTCCCTTTGCATAAATTACCCCCCGAACTTAGATTTCTTTAAAAGGTTTTTTTCTGTTTCTTTTTGCCTTTCTGAATTTGTTTGGATAAAATAAAAGTCGGTGGCGACTCATGCTTAACCGCGACATTTCGATCGATAAAAAGTCAGTTCACCGTATTACAGAACTGGCGACTCTGCTGGGGATTAAAATTCGATAAAAGAGGGGTTACCTTAAAAGTTTAGGAATCACTTAAATGTTTTCTATTGCTTGCTTTGCTTGTTTTATTTTTCAGGGCTGTTTTGGAAAAATTGAAGGACGAATCCTATTCCCGGATTCAAGAACACTTAAGATTAGGAGCGGCATAGTCATGGAGACCCCCCTTGTGCATGCTTGGGGTTTGGTCAAAATGAAGTTCGCGCTTGAGTTAGGCCTCCACTGGTTATTGTGTACCTCTTTTGCATGAGAGAGGTTTACGCATGTATCTTTGGGTGCGTCGGAGCTCAAGGACCTTTAGTCACCTTTAACCCATCCTGAATTTTAGGAACGTAGTGGGAGGGCTATTCTTGGTGCATGCCAAGTTATGGTTGCTACTCGATACTACAGCTCAGATAGGTTTCTTCCTAAAGTATCATTGCGTGGTATGCATGTACCATGTTCGAGGGTGCTTTAGAGGGGGCTGACAATTCTGAGTCACTTGGTAGAACCCGTTGCTGAAATCTCCTCATCCATAGAAATACCCTTGGGAAGGACACCTGATCAGACTCCATGCAAGCCTTAAGCCAAAAACTGTGTGACTTGTGTGACTTGCGTGATTGGTGTGACTTGTTTGTGTTTACTACTAACTTTCATTTCCTTGTAGGTTTTGTTGAAAGGACTTGTTTGTCCTTACCATCTCGCACTAAGTCTAATTCGCATAACATCATGGCATCATGACATCATAAGCATGACATAATCAACTAACCCTTTCAAGGATCTTAGGAATTTAGGGCGCGCAATTTCAGGTGCTCTTATCAAGGACTGAATTCCTAATCAAGGGGCAAGAGGATTTATTTTCCTCAAGCCGCATGCCTTCCAATTCAAAGACTCAATACCTATCAAGGGGCAAGAGGATTTATTTTCCTCTAGCCATGTATCTTCAAATTCAGAAGTGTCCCGAATCAGAGGCGATGACCCACTCGATACGGAGAGCTTGATTCTCAAAGAAAGACGTTCAAAGACGAAGTTCAGATTTCTTCAAATAAGGACGCGGTCAAATCATTTTCTAATGTAGCTAACTAAATGCCTAAAGATCCTTGAAAGTATTGCATTTGCATTCATGACATCGCATATTCCTAACCTTGTTTTCAGGTTCCACCTCGACAATCATTCCTCTCAGATATAATCGAGCTGGAGATTCATTCTGACAAGCCCTTTTTACATTCCAAAACTTCGTCAAAAAAGCATTCTCTATCAGATATGGTCTAATATATGATCCGTTCCGGTATCTTCAGTCAGATATGGTCTAATGTATGACTCGTTCTGACATTCCAACAGATATGGTCTAATGTATGACTCGTTCTGCCATTCCTCAACAGATATAGTCCAATGTAGGACTCGTTCTGACATTCTAACAGATATGGTCTAATGAATGACTCGTTCTGACATCCTTCATCAGATATGGTCTAATGCATGGCTCGTTCTGATTGTTCTCCTTCAGATATGGTTTAATGAATAACTCGTTCTTATTTCCCACTTCCAGATATGGTCTAATGTATGACCCGTTCTGGCATTCCTCTTCACTCTTCAGATATAGTTTAATGAATAACTCGTTCTGATGTCCTATGTCAGATACGTTCCGGAAGCTCGAATCCCGGATACTCTGAATCTCTACACCAGTTCCACAACAACGAAGAAAGCCAGACGTACCCAAGCATCAATTCACCGAGATCAATATGTCATTGGTTCAAGCATTACAACATCTATTGAAGATCGAATTGATTACTCTGAGGGACCCTCCTAAAAATGCTAACACCTCCACTCCTGACTATAAACTCAACGCGAGGTGCGCGTACCATTCCAACAGTCCTGGACATTACAAAAACAATTGCTGGACATTGAAGAATAAGATTCAAGATCTGATCAATGATGGAGAAATCTAATTCACCCCTCTTGAGACTCCTGTGGTGATCGCCGCTCTTATGCCTAGTCATGACAAGACTGATTGAGATCTAGACGGACGAACTATTGGATCATTAGATCTACTTTCATGTGCAATTTCTATTCTGTTTGTTTAAACATTTGACTCATGATAGACATTATCTGTTTTAATAATCATCATCAGTGCATTGCATATGTTTGTCTTGAATAAATTATTTCGTTATCACTCATTTTTAATTATGTCTTTATTCCGCATATGTTTTTGTGATATTCAACTCCTGCTAAGCTGTAAGCCTTCTGAGGGAGGATGACGAAAGCGATACCGCAACCTCACACAGTATGCTTTTGAGCGGACTATGCTGACGATGTACAGGCATTGTTTCAATTCCTAAACAGTGGAGATATAAGGATGTTAATCCCTCGTCAACCCCGTTGAGCCTAAGAAGTAGAAGATTTTCTTGTATTAATTAAAACCCTTGATCATAACCTGGGGCAAGGTAGTTCTCAGTTAATTTGGCTGTGCATTCTATTTTAAGAGAATCATTTAGTACACCTTTCAACAAAGTTTCAATCACAAGCATTCATCCGCACACATCAAAGAAGTGTTGGAGATGTCAATCAAAAGACAATGACGGTTCATCAATCATCAAACAAGGCAGTCAATATCTTTCAAAAAAAAATGGAAGAAACATATATACAAAGAAAAGCCTGCTAAGTCAAAAAAGACTTAGGCAAAAATCAAGGCGTCCCGCTGACTGTAAGCTCAAAAGAGACAGTTCAGGCAAAAGTTAGGGATATCAAAAAGGTGAAAAAAAGAAGTCAATAAATTCTTGAACAACTCAAAGTTGTGACTACCAAAAGGAAGAAGTGACTGCTATCTCAAAAGTTCTCGTTGCTTGTGAACCATCGTCATTATCAAAGGTGCAAATCCAAAAGTCTCTTGGAACCTAAAGGCATAAGTTGAATTAACTGAGCTTAGGACAGAAGAACATCACGAAGAAGGGGATGGGTATAAATAAACTTTGAGCCTTTATCTTTTGTTTCTTAAAACCGTGAACCAAGCCACGTTACAACCCTTGAAAGTCCTAACTGAAGCATGGTTAGTTCGAAAGCATACTGTCACAAAAAAGGTATCCTGACTCCTTAAGGTTTACCACAAATGCTGAGTTGACACTTCGTTTTTTTACAAACATCACGTTTTTATAAACATCATGCTTTTACATATCCAATTTTAATGTTTTTCAACAAACTCAAGACAAACGTATGCAGTGCATCTCATGAATACATTATTAAACATATTCTGCTACATAATTTCAAATGTTAGCAACAGAAAGAATTTGCACAGGGTACAACTAATGATTGAAAGTTATCCCGACAGACAAAATTACTCCAAGGAAGCCCTGTCTCTTACGTATACAAGGGGCATGACACGTTTCTCCCAATCAATCTGGGGCAATCAAGTCAAGATTCCGAGAATCTCTCATGGATGCTCGAACAATCAGGGGCATGCATCCAAGTATATCTAAAGCTACTCCCCAATCAACGTGAGACATTGTCATGAGCCTATGATTACTGGGGGCAAATCTATGCAAGTCCAGTTCAACATCTTGATCAATACTCAGTGGCGTGTCCTGAATCAAGTAGTAAGTTACTATGATACTGGGGGCAACTTTCAAGACACCTACATCTCCCTACAGAGCCAGAAAATCATATCCCCACAGAACAATCCTCTAGAAGATATCTTCAAACATACTCGGCCCGACAAAGACATGGCTCCCTAACAGAGTTTACATCTTCAATACCACCTGTTCTCCGACGCTTTGCTCTTCTCCAACATGATTTATTAATATCCCTAAATCAGGGTACATCAAACTACTGATCATCCCCAAGCAGAAACCATAAATCCCCAGCTGAGCATCTTCAAGACGAAATCAGATATCAAAATCACGAAGACATGGAGATTTATTTTTTCGACTAAAAATCATAAGCACATACCATATGACACAAACATATTCATGCATTGCATACATAACTTCATAATAAATTCATGCATGACATACAAAATTTCTCATTTATTTTGAGACACTCATTACATAACACATGCATCATGACATAAGAAAACTAACCTTTACTTTTCAGGATATTACTGTCTCTACTTTCAAGAATTAAGTCGATACCTTTGACGGTTCCTTAATGATCTATCTTCAGAGTTAAGTCGATACCTTTGACGGTTCCTTAACAGTCTATTAAGTCGATACCTTTGACGGTTCCTTAATGATCTATCTCCAGAGTTAAGTCGACACCTTTGACGGTTCCTTAACGACACACTTCAGATATAAGTCGACACCTTTGACGGTTCCTTATACAATCTATCTACATATCTGAGTCGATACCTTTGACGGTGCCTCAATGATATGCTTCAGAGTTAAGTCGATACCTTTGACGGTTCCTTAACAACCCACATCAAGAGTTAAGTCGACACCTTTGACGGTTCCTTAACAACACATTTCAGATATAAGTCGACACCTTTGACGGTTCCTTATACAATCTGTCTGCATATCTGAGTCGATACCTTTGACGGTGCCTCAACAATATGCTTCAAATTTAAGTCGATACCTTTGACGGTTCCTTAAATAATCCAGTTCAGACTTGAGTCGATACCTCAGACGGTTCCTCAACATTCAAAAACTAAAAACAGAAACCTCGCAACAATCAATACTCCAACAACTATCAGATGGCATCTACAAGCCCATCTCCGACAAAAGTCCCTCCTTCAGCTAGGGCAAATTTCTTAGTATTCTAGTGTTCAATCATCTTCCACCTTCAGATACCGACTGGCATACAAACCACTCTACATCTTCAGGTTTAAGATAATTGAACAGGGGCAGCTGTCATACCCCAAAATTTGCCCTCATCACAAATGTCATTTTATTTCGATTAAGTGACATAGCACAGTTGGTAAGAATTTGCGGGTAAAAGGTACAAGAGCGAGAGATCCCGGGCTCGAATCTCACTTCTATCATTTCTCCTTTTTTTTTTTTTATTTGTTTTCTAACTCCTTTCTTTTCTTTTCTTACATTTTTATCTTTTTTTTTAACCTTATTTATTTATTTATCTTTATTTATCACAAAAAAATGTTTTTTACTTTTAAATAATATATTAGGTTTTTTTTTTCTTTTTTGTTATCATATTAAAATCATAAAAGAAATAAGTTTTAATAATTAATTTTAGTTGTTAGTTTAGGGTTTTTTAAAACAGTTTTGTTTTTCAATTAATCCTTTTATATTCTTTAGTCAAAAAACTCAAAAAATATTCATATATTGTTTTTATTTATAATCAAAGCCCAAACTCACTTTTCTTTCTTTTTAACCTAAATTTTTCCTATAAATATAACAACAACAAACCCATTGGGAGGCCCCCGGGACAATCCAAACCCTTATCCCCTACACTTATTTTCACACACAGTAACGAAAACCTTCATTGTAAACCATCAACGATCCAACCTTTCACTAACAAACCTTCACCCTTTTTTATAAACTCATAAAAAAAATCCAAATCACATACAAGCCTTCCATTGATTCATTAACCAAATATATCACTGGTGTTGTTGTTTATTTTTCAATATTGATTGCAGGTAAAAAAGAAAGAAGATGACATCAAAAGAAAAGAAGAAAACCGAGGTCATGAAGTGGAAGAACCCAACCACACTCCACGAAGACACCATCACGTTCCGACGACCACCGAACATCAACAGCCGCTCACCTTCGCTCAGATCCGACGAAACAGCCGACATCGGACTCCGTCATCTCCGTACAGATCCGTATCCCCAGCTCCGACGAACCATAGAACCACCTCTGTCGTCAAACAGTGTCGCCATGTTCTTTTCGGTAATCCTTCCATAATTTGGCTTTTATAAATGGTTATATCTTTACTCTTTTTTTTTTTCTTCTGGTTTTTAAATATGAATGAGAGGATAAAGAGATTTAATGTTGTGTTGTTTCATGAGAGTATAAGGATGTGCCTCTCATGTGAGTATTGTTGGTGAGAGGTACTTTGACTCTTCCTTTTGCTATGTTGTTGTTATCTACTAATTGATGCATTTGGTTTGTATTTGTTTTTTTATTAAAATAAAATAAGACACATGTCACAAATTGATTGGTTAATGGTAATATATTTGAAAGACCACATGATCATTCACCTTTCTTTGAATATATGCAGCAACAAGACACTAATGGGTGACGTCTTCACCCACGTTCCTACTTTTTTTATTTTTATTTTTTTTTTAATAATTTTAATTTAGTTTAATTAACTTAGTTAATTAGGTTTAGCCAAATAAAATTGGTTTAATTAATTAGGTTTTAATCAATAATTAATTAATTAGAGTTTAATTGATTAAATTTAGACTTTTAAGTTTTATTAACCATGGTTAACTTGTGCCCTAATCAGGGTTCGTGAGGTTTGTCATTAGATCTTCCATACACGGAAAAATTTCTTTTTCTTTGTGCAATTTTTTCAGGGTTACCATCAGGGTTCTTCCGACTACGCGCCATGCCAATCGAAAAGCTAAGTTCTGATTCTTTACTGATTTAAATACCTTTTTATTTTGCCTTATAAATTAAAATTAGATTAGGGTTTGATTCCAACTGTTAATGAACTCCTCCTACACTCACCCTTCTGTTTATTTTTCCTTTTCCAATTTTCAGGGTTAACCAACCGCCAAAGCTCAAATGTTCGGTAACCCTAAAACCTTTTTTTTATTTCCTCTTTTAAATTATTACTTGTGTCAGACTATCTGCTTTATTGGGGTTTTTACTTTATTGCATTTTCCCCCTCCCCATGGCTTATTATGTATCTGCTCCTGGACTGTATTGTGTGGCCTTGAAGGCACTTAATACTGCTTACTATTATTGATGCGTGGTTAGTAATTCTAGGGAGTGACAACTTTGAATTGAATCTAGCATCACTAATTACAAGATAATATAACTGAACATAATCACGTGATTGGTGCACCCACACACACTTTTGGGTAACCCTCTTTGTTGCCTGTTGCCTTGTTGCCTGTTGCCTTGTGTTTTTTGCAGAATAAGCCACGTCCCTCGAATACGAGGATACCTCAGCCATGCTGCCTCGATAAATAAAGGTCATACGACCCTAAATGATGCTGCCTTCGATACACAAATATGACCTCGACCCTCGGAAGTTGCCTACGGAAAAAGGCTGAGGTATCTTCTGGCTGCCTACGAATAAGGCTTATTCTGATCCTTGCCTTAGACTACCTGCCCTCCTATGGCATGGGACAGTCTTATGGCAAAGGATATTTCGATGACCCTTCTACCTCCAAACGAAAGGCTTCCTGCCCCCTTATGGCAAGGATTGACCCTTTCATTCTGAAAGGCTAAAAGAGACCTATCATCTGAGTTTAAGGTAATTGCCCCTAATTGCCTTGCAATGCTCAATTTTCATATTCTTTCTCACAATTCTTCAAAAACTGGCTACGCTCATTTACGAGCTAAAGTCCACTTTTTTTTCTTTCATCTACTTTTTCTAAAGACAAACGAGCAAGCAAAGCAATTAAGAGCCCATGGAAAACCATGGATGCAAAGGGTGCCTTACACCTTCCCTTTGCATAAATTACCCCCCGAACTTAGATTTCTTTAAAAGGTTTTTTTCTGTTTCTTTTTGCCTTTCTGAATTTGTTTGGATAAAATAAAAGTCGGTGGCGACTCATGCTTAACCGCGACATTTCGATCGATAAAAAGTCAGTTCACCGTATTACACACACACTCATAATACCATCACTCCTCCTGAAATCAGCTCTTGATCAGTGTGTCGACCAAAAATCAACCGTATTGACCTTGATCAAGAAATCCTAATTCAGGATAATCAGATGAACAACAAGCTTGTATTTTCTAACCAATGCCTTGAGTTGGGGGTGAGAAAAACCTGATTCAAGAATGCCCTCAGAAGGATAATGCCACAAGACCAGACCTCAGATATTTATATTTAATCAGGAGTTCTTTGTGCTAGGAGCTCCTTATTTGGAACAGTAACCATGACATGAATGCATGAATTGGGCCATGACCTAAATGATGTATGTATATGAATTATAAGCCAGGTAAACAAGGGTAGGACAAATTTGGGGTATGACAGCTGCCCCTATTTAATCGTCTTAAACCTGAAGGTGAGATTGGCATTAGCCTTTTGAACATTCGAGGTAGAAGAAGATTAAATATCCAAGACCTGAAATTTGTTCAGAAATGATGGTATAAGTGTTATCTTTTATCATTTTTCATTTTGATATCTGCTGGGGAAAGAGAGTTTTGTTTTTTTTCTTTTTTCTGGTGGAAGAAATTACAGTGAGTAATTGGATGAACGGTGATAGCTTGTAACGTAGCCAAGGTGCCAATACAAGGTTCTTAATGGAAATGATTGTTGTTTGAAGGAAAAAACGAGCTAGACATTGAGATGGATTCGCCTGCATGCAAAAGGAAAAAATGAATTCGACGGGTCATCAAATCCACCCTTCCACCGCAACACAAGTGAAAGGGTAGAGCGACGAGCAGTGGAGCCCCCGGCCAAACCCCTCTTCAAGGATACTCTTGTTCACTAGCCGAGGACTCACCCCCGTTAAAATTATAGAAAATTAAACAAAATATACTACCGAGCCCTACGCAACATGACCGATGAAATCCTTAAACGCGGCGAGCATAATTATGAATAAGCCGAAGGATAACGTGAAGGCACCAACCAAACCCATGAGTTTACCGGGCCAAATCATGAAGTTGTCGGGCTATAAAGAAGAAATCAACTGACTAATGACTCATTCCCGGGCATCGCTTGAATTACCCGGGGAGATGATGAAGTCCTGGAATCTCACTAAGAGAAACTGCCAACCTAGATGGTAAAAGCAGCGGAGACGCGTTCTGCAAAACCCCTAGAATCAACAAAAAAGTGCTGGAAATCACGAGGTAAACCTCAATCGTACCTGATTGTGACATAATTCTGGAAAACTTGGACTTGGTTAATCAAGGAGCGTTATTGAACGATGGAGTTCTGGAAAAGTCAATCTGGAGCCGAGCACGTCGCGTCGCGTCGTCTTACACATCCTCCCCTAGGCGCCGTCATCTACCCCTAGGCAATTATTACTCCATGGCACGTCAGCGAGTGTTGAACACACGCGGTTTCTCATCTTCCCCCCACGAACGGCTCCATCCGAGCACAACCGCTAGACGGGGGCTAACTAGACGTGGGTCGAGCGTTAGCAAAGTCGAAGCTCCTTGCACGGAACTCCGACTTGGGGGGCTTCTGTTCTGAACTGGGCCAAGATTCGGCCCAATCTACTTTCGACCCACTTAACCTCAGGGTCCAAACCATCCCATGGCCCACAAAGGGCAAAATAGTGCTCGTCTAATCTGTGCCCGGCATAAGCGCTCCCCGCGAGAACCCTCCCTATCGAGGACCCTACTCCTCGTAGGGTTCCTTCACATCCAACCCCCCGAATAATGCGGAGTCCACTTGGTCCCCAAAAGACCGCGTCTCCCTTAACCTTCGGAGTGGTTGACCAGGACGGAGAGCACTCACGCATCTCCGATATTTCCGTCTAGGAAACCTGGCAGTCTCGTAGTTGGACCTGGAAATCCAGCCCAGTAGCGAGATCATGGCCCAGCGCTGGAGGCTATAAATACCCTCTTTCACTAGAGGGTCAGGTATTCAATCTCTTCTAACCTTTAGCTCGTACTTGCACTCCCTTGCTCGTTTTCTTACTTTGGCATCGGAGTACCTTGCAGGTACACCCCCCCTTTCACTTCTCAAAGACCCAGTTCCGAGCAGACCTTGACGATCCTTCTGATCGGTACGATCAATTTTTATTGGCAGTTCAAACATTGTAAAAAATATTTATAAATATAGTTTAATAAATATTTTTGTATAATTTAATTATACGAAAAAATGTTTATCTTATAAATATTTTTTATTTTATAATTTATTTTTATTTATTTTTTATTTATTCATAATTAAAAAATATCTTTATAGAACAACTTAAATAAATTTCCATTTTATATTAGCTACAGTTTCTAATATGTGTGAAATTAATAAATAAATTTACAATTTTAATTAAATTAAATATTCATCTTTATTTTATAGACTATTAAATAGTTAATTTAATTGCTTATCAAAAAAATTTAATTCTTAAATTGTTATTTATACAACTAATAACAAATATTAGTAAATATATACTCCATTTAAAAATATATTATTTATATAAACTAAATTATTATTTATATTATAAAAATTAAATATATTAATTTATTGAAGTATATAATCTAACATTTATAATATCTTATTCATATAAATTAAATTATTATATCAATATAGTAACACATTTTCACAATTATCCTATTTTTATGTTTGCAATTAATATTATTTTTATATCATATTTCATATTTATGAAATAATTAAATATATACATATATATATATATATATATATATATATATATATATATATATATATATATATATATATATATATATATATATATATATATATATATATATATATAACGATAAAAATAATTAAAAAACTAAAATCTTAACGAGTTAAGTTCGTCATTGATTAGAAGATTGAATTTTGCTTCTTCATTGAAAAGTTGAGTTAATTTTAATAAAAAAATTGAACTAATTATTTATTATAATTGTTAAAAACTATATTAATATAGTTTTTATGATATCATCATAATTAATAATAAGAATTAATTACACCGTGCGATATGCACGGAAAATAAATGATTTTAATATAAAATTGTAATAGTATATACAATAAATTAGTGCATATTTAAATAAATTTTAATATAATATATTCATTAATTAAAAAGAAATTAAATTTATTTATAATGACATATGATTTTCTCATAAATTCTATACATACTTGATGATGAAATGAAAGTCATGTTTATTGTGTGTGAGAGATTTTGATATTCTTAAGAAAAAAGAAGACAGTGTTAGTAGAAAGTTGTTAATGTTAGTAGAAATTTATGTTCTTTTTCTATTTATAGTTTTTATGTTCTCATATTTGACAAACATATTTGCATAGATCTTTTTTTGTCAATTCAACTATTTCTATTTGGTGGAGAATCATGATTGAAAATTGTTAAGAAAAAAATAATGTTATTAATTTTTTAAAGATCAATTAATGTTTTGGAAACACTTAGGAGATTTAACAACTTTTATATATAAGATTTTTTTAAATCTACCAATATTTTAGGAAACCTTTAAAAAAGAAAGAAAATGGAGGAGCGAAAAAGAGGAATTTTTGGTCGTTATTTATGGAGTAAATTCATGGAATATGATCTACAAAGAGACAAAAAATAAGGTTGATGAAGAAATGAGAGTCATATTTATTGTGTGTGAGAGAATGTAGATATTCCCATTTATACTTTTAACAAATCTAGACTGTTGAACAAATTTTATGGCAAAATTTGTTTAATCCATCTGAGAAGATTTTAATTAAGCTGTCGTTTTAGAATTCATTTTTTGCAACGGTAATGCATTTTCAAAGGAATAAAATGGTAAATTCGTCAACTATCTAACTTAATAAGCATTTCTATCAAACATAGCGATCTTACCGAGCAGATTAGATGGCCAGCAACAATGAAGGCTTGAAATCCGGAACGGTTGGGGAAAAAAGGGTTGTACCTGCAAGGCACTCCGATACCAAATTGTAAGTGTGTGATCAACAAGGTACAACAAAGTGAGAGATTTTGGGGTAAGAAAAGAATACCTTGCCCTCAGGGTTTAGAGGGCTATTTATAGGATTAGACCATGCGAGAAAGGTTCCACTTTACAAGGCGCTAGGCTAAGTATTGTGCGAGCTGGCTACTAGCGCGCACGAGGTTGTTGCGTGCTCGGTTACATCTAGCAATTTCCTGGAGGGAGAGGCGGTCGTGCACGCGGCCAAGGTGCCTTGGGCCGAAGGTTGGATTGGCCCAATTGAGGTAATTGGGCCAGTCCAGAACAAGAGCCCCCCCAAGTCGTTGCTTCCGTTCGTGGGAGTGACGACTTTGAGGATGCCGGGCGGAGGAGATCTTCTGGGGGAGAGAATCTGATGTTTCTGAGGGAAATTGCCCCAAATCCCTGAGGAGAGGAAAGGGCAGATCGGGAACAAGGAAGCGTGTCGCTTTGGAGTTGTCAGTTGGGGAATGCGTGATGATGGCTACCCTACCCGTAGGTTACTAGGGTTAATGATGGCCATTCTATTTCTAGAGGTCGCGTGCGGGGCACGTGATATCCTCAAGCACTTATAAATATCGAGGGTTGCCATTTTCCCCAAACTTTTCAAATTCGTTTCCTTCATTTTCCTTTCTCCGTCGCCGATCGCGAGCTCCGCCGCACCGTTTCTTATTCAACCTTCGTCTTTCCTTCCAAAAATTTACTTGTAAGTTTGCTTTTCCCTTTATTTCTAGTTTTTTGTGTTTTGATAGTTCTAGAAATTGCTTGCATGTGGTTAGGATAGGATTTTGAGGTGATTTTGAGGGAGAGTTTGAAGGTTGTTGGTGGCAGACGGCGGAGATGATAGGCTTTTTCGCCGTCGACGACTACGAACGATTAGACTGTTAGTTTCGATTTTAGTTTCCGTTTTGTTGATTGTCATTGGGGGTTTTGATCACCTTTTGGCGTGTTTTTGGGTTTTCTGTTGAAAGTGTGTTACCCTGACGCAAAATGGATACTAAACCTTTCCTTTGGCGCGAGTCAACTTTTACTCGGCAGCCATTTCCTCAGGAGGGATATGACCGGGAGCTATTTCGTCCCCGAATTATTGGTGTGCCCTTTCACTCTAAACGATGGTGGAAGGGTGGATTTGATCGTACTATCGAAGTCATTATTCTCTCCTGTTTTTCAGGTGAACATGGCCGATGCAGGGCGTCCGTCTACATCGGGCTCGTCGTCCTCGACTCCCTCAGCTCAGCAGGGGGTGCCTCTATCGGCTTGGGTGCTTCAAGAGGCGTTTGACATTGAGAGCCACTTTGTGGAGGACAGTTCTGATATTTTCTTTGAAATTGGGGGCACGTGGACCCAGCCGGGGATGCATCCAGGAACGGGTGGTCGGTTCTTATCCCCGATGAGGAAGACCGTATTTGTGACGTGTATGCTCCTGACTTGATCCCGATGTATGAGGTAGTTTTCCGGGAAATGGGGTTTCGTGTGCCCTTTACTGAGTTTTAGATGGCCGTTTTCAATCACCCGGAGGTGGCTCCCGGGCGGCTCCATCCCAACGCGATTGAGTTTATCCGGGCGTTTGAGCTGACTTTATCACACTTGAAGATAGTGGCGACTATCCCCTTGTTCTTTTACATCTTCTGCATACAGCGGAAATTAACGGATGGTCATTTCGGGTGGGAATCCCTGAAACAATCTAAGAAGATTTTCAAGTCTTATTTGGATTCTCTGAAAAACTATAAGCCGCATTTATTTCTCATCCCTCCTCAGTCTCGGGAGGCTTGCGATAGTTTTTTTGCTCGGGTGCCGACCCAAGATGTTCATGGTCGCCCGATCCTCAAAGATATCAGAGAGCCTGTTACTGCCCAGAGGCAGAAGTTTAGGTTTTTCTGGTCGCGGGACCATTTTGCGTACAAGACCGACTAGTATATTACCAAGGTGTCAGATCTGGACGAGGATGCTTGGGCGGATTATGCCATCCTCCAGAAGTTTGTGCAGGGTCTTCCACCTGTCGCGAAATTGGATCGCACGGGAGGGCCTGCGGTTGATGATAGTGGGGCCCCTATCACGGAGTCGGGTGTAATTAATATAAAGGACATGTTGGCCAGTGGGACAGACGAGGGTGCCGCGGCCTATTTGGGTATTTGTCCCTTCTTACTTTAGTTTAGTGTCTAAGTCCTTTTTTATGATACTGATTTATGACGGGCTGACTCTTATGCGTTTCGTGTTTTTCTTTTTCAGAGTCAATGGATCGGGCGCACCATGAGAGGATGTTTAAATAGGCAAGCAAGGCTAAAGAGGCCATCAAGAAGAGTGCCGGCCCTCGGCTAACTGTTGTGCAGAGGCCCCCCGCTACTGGCTCAGGGACTTCCTCTTCCTCCCCGGTAGCTGTTGGATTTCCGATGCGGGCTCCTGACCAGGGCGAATCTCTGAGGCCGGCTACGGTTCATCCTTCTCCTCTCCGCCAACAGTTGGAATTGGACGCTTTGGTCCGTCATAAGCGGCAGAGGGTTGAAGCTGTGGATCTGACTCGGGAATAAGTTGGTGATGTGTTTACTCAACCTTCGTGTTTTCTCCAGCCCCAGTTTTTCGAGGGTGGACCCTCGCTAACTATTCCTCTGGCAGAATCTATCCATATTGTAGGTCTGGATCCGGCTGTCTGTCTGCGGTTCTTGGTGCAGGATGCCTCTGCCATGGTCAGGGTCCTTGAGCTTGCTTCCCTGTATGCTCATACGGCGCCTTTGTCCACGGAGCCCGCGAGGAGGCTCGAGGAGGACGTCAAGAGCAAGGTATCTGCTTTGGAGGATTGGGATCAGCAGTTGCAGGAACAGGGTGAGGAGTTGGCGGCCGTGAAGGCTCGGTTGAGTGTTAAGGAAGATGCTCTAGCGGATGTGCCGGGCCAGTATACTTTGCTTTACCGAACTCTATATGGAGTGATGTTGTCTTCCTCGGTGAAGGAGGCTTCTCTTCGTCGATCTCAGGCTCCAGTCGAGGATGAGACGAACGAGGAGAAGGCCCTCTTTGAAGGATAGAAAAACACTTAGAAAGGGGGGGTTTGAATAAGTGTACTTTAAAAACTCTTAAGATAAAAACAATTGCACAACGATTTTTATCCTAGTTCGTTGTTAATGAAACTACTCCAGTCCACCCCCTTAGAGTGATTTACCTCACCTGAGGATTTAATCCACTAATCACACAAGATTACAATGGTTTTCCACTTAGATACCCTCTAAGTTTTCTAGAGTATTCTCACAACCTGATCACTTTTGGAACACAATGCTTAGATACCCTCTAAGACTTTCTCGAGAATCCGATCACAACTTGATCTCCTCTAGTTCTTTACAAATAAATGTAAACAAATTCTTACAAGAGTTATACAATGCTTCTTAAAAAGCTATAATCACAACTGTGATATTTCTCTTAAAGTTTAAGCTTAATCTCACTAAGATATTACAACAGTAATGAAGTAAGGTTGAAGATGAAGTTTGAGAGCTTTTGAATTTGACAACGCTTCTGTAAGTTTGCGCAAAGTGTTGTATTGAGCTTCTCATCAGAACTTCTATTTATAGGCGTTTGAGAAGATGATCGTTGGGAGCATTTAATGCATTGTGTGATCCGTACAACATTGCATTTAATGTTTCACTCTTTTGTCAACTACCTCGAGCCTTGCTTTTCCTGCTTTAACTGAAGTTGCCTTTAATAGCTTCTAATGTTCCTTTTGTCAGTCAGCGTAGCCTGCCATCTTGTACTTGCTTCTGATCTTATCTATGTTGATACAACGTTTGAATATATCAGAGTCAAACAGCTTGGTGCATAGCATCTTCTTGTCTTCTGTCCTTGAAGTGCTTCTAGCGTGATACCATGAGAACTTCAGTGCTTCTGCTTCTGATCTCAAGTTCTTCCGATGCTTCAATAGACCATGTTCTGATTCTGCTTGACCATCTTCTGATGTCTTGCGAGAGCGTGTTCTGATGTTGCATACTTGAGCCTTCTGAGTCAGTGCTTCTTGCGTTGATTTTGTGCATACTCTATATATATATTTCTTGAAATGGAAATTGCATAGGATTAGAGTACCACATTGTCTCAAGCAAAATTCATATACATTGTTATCATCAAAACTAAGAATATTGATCAGAACAAATCTTGTTCTAACAATCTCCCCCTTTTTGATGTTGACAAAAACATATATAAATGATATGAATTTGCAATCAGAATATCAGACGGCTAAAGACAATTACACAGTTATAGCATAAGCATATAAACATTGTGTGTGAATATGTCTCCCCCTGAGATTAACAATCTCCCCCTGAAATGAATAATCTCCGCCTGAAATAAATACTGGAAGAAATTTATAAATAAAGGACTTCCCTGAGTATTTTCCATTTCAGTTGAGACGTTCACATATGCTTAGAACTTCAGAACATTCAGAGCTTCTGCTTCTTTCTTCCATAGGACAACTTCAGAGCTTTGAATTACTTCTTGAATCATTGCATGCTAGATTGTATCAGAACATTGTTGAATGTACCAGAGCATCATCAGAGCATCTCTACATTCTGAAATGTTTCAGAACAAACTAAACGACAAAAGTCAGAGCATGAATGAATCAGAACATAAGATATGTAACAGAGCATATAGTATGTGTCAGAATCACATAAAAATGTATCAGAACATATAAGTAATAAGAATGTGTTAGAGCATATTCTGCCACGAGAATATTAGAACATTCTTCCTTCTTGCTTCTGATCTTGAAGCTTCACAGCGCTAAGCTTGCTTCAGATTCCATGAGCATGTTTCTATATAGAATTGCTTTTCCCCACGTCTTTGCTTCTCATGTTGAGCTTTTTCAGAATGTCTTCAATCCTACAAAAATCTCAAGCATAGAACTTGCATATTCTGTTAGAAATGTGGAGACTTACTCCCAGCAACTGATAATATAAATCAAATCATTTATCACATTTTCTCCCCCTTTTTGTCATAACATCAAAAAGCATAAAAGATTCAGATGAAAAACAAACAATATGAGAGAAAAAGATAATATTCATTGATTTCAGCAGAAGAATTATCAGAAGATACAGAAGGAGATGAAGAGAAACAGATGCAAGAACAAAAAGACAACTAAGACACAAAAGACTACGACTAGCCTAGTTTGGAAACTATTTTGGCCAGAAGGTCGTGAATCCCATCATTGCTTTCATGTTGTTTCTTCATGAAGGCTCTGAACTCTGCATGTGCTTCATCATTTTTATCATGACGAGAAGCAAGAACATCTTAATTCTATTGAAGAGCCTATATAGCGTTCACCAGAACTGAGGGTTCAGCAGAAGAAGATGCACGGCTATCATTCAGAGGGATAGCATTACCAGCAGTAGCATTCAAAGTGAGAACATCATCTTGATTTTCCTGAACAGGACTTTTCTCAGAAGGATGATTCTCAGCATCTTCCATCTCAACATCAGAATCTGATTCAGAAGCATCTTCAGCATATTCTGGATCAGGAATCACAGAATCTTCATTCTCTAGAGCTTGAAGAATCTCAGCCAGATTCTTTAGAGGAATGGGAGCAGCAATTTCTGAAGGGTAGACAACTTCAGGAATGACCATATCTGGTGCTTCCTCAGAAGGAATCACCCTTAGCCAGTTGAACAGCCATTGAAAGTCTCCAGTCAGAACCGAAAATGTTTGCTTCCATACAACCATAGTCAGACATGGTTCATCTTCCAACTCATCAATGAACTTCTTCTCCTCAAGAGGTCTCCACTTTCTTATTGGATGATAATACTTGCCATTATCAAGATCCAAGCAGTAACCAGAAGATCCAGATGCTTCAGCAATACATCTCCTCTAGATGTTCAGTGCATCATTATGAAAATCCTTTCTAAAGCGATTCCATAAGCCTCGAGTAGCAACATGATCCAGCTTGGAGTCATGAGCAACTCTCGGAATTTCCATCCTATTTCTGAACTTTAAATTTAACAAAGCAAAGTCAATAGGAATGGTGGGTTCAGGAGGGTTAAAGGTGAAGCAATAGTCATGGTAAAGAAGAGAATAAGGGTTGGATTCTCTAGATGGTAAAGAATGAATTAAAGAATGTGTAGATTCTATGGTGAGGGTGGATGAAGAAGGAATATCAGAAGGTGTTGGGGGACAAACATTTAGTGGTTGGGGAGTAAGGATAATAGGGGAAAGAGGTGGTTTGATACTGTTTGGGATGGTAAGGGGATTTTGAGGTTCAGAAGGAGGAGGATTTTTCTGAGAGGAACTGGCAGTTCTTAAAGCACAGAAAGATTCCCTGATGCGCTTCTGTTGGAATTATTTTGAATTAACTTTGTAAGGATCATAAAAGATCTTCTGCTTCTTAGCTTGCTTAGCTTCTTCTTCTGAAGCTTTTCTCTTCAATCTTGCTTCTTTCTTCTTCTGTTCCTTCTGCTGCAGCTCGGCCAGAGAAGGAAGAACTCTTCCTCGAATCCATGCAGGATCAACAGAAGATTGAGCTTTGACAGAAGATTTCAAATAACGCTTAACAGCCTTGTTAAGCTCTTCTTTGAACAAGGATGCAAAACCTTCAACAGGAATCCTTCTGGTCAGAATATCTGGAAATATTCTTGGAATAGAAGTTACCTTCTCAATCAAACGCATCCTTTGTAGGTCAAAGACATTCAGAACGTGTCCTTGACTGACACCAAAGAACCTGGGCGTTCCAATAGTCCTCAGCGGTTCCAACATGTCACTTTTTATCAGAATGTCTAAAATCAATCTTGCAAAAGGAATAGCATTCTTCTTGAAGTCTGGAAACTTTTTGCGTTCTTCATCTCGTGATTCTTCAATATTTGTCTTCAAATGTTGAAATAGAATGCTTGAGATATTAACTTCAGTCCCTTTTCCAATGCAGAAGAGAACATACTTCTGATCCGGATTGATGTATGTTAAGGTAAAAGATCTCTTTCTATGATAGAGAGATCCTAGAATAATCTCAACCCAAACTTTGTAGAACGGCTTCAACGAACCAGTTTGATGAGATGCAACACCAAAGGCAGTAGATATTTCTTTCTCAACTGTTGCCCAATCAACTCTACCAGGAAGAGCACCTGTGCTTCCTTCTTCATCATCCAGATTGTACAACTTTCTAATTAACTTCTCAGTTACCACAACTTCATGCCCTAACACGAAGGAGATGATTGCAGTTGGAGTAACCGTTGCATGAACCCAGAAATCCTTTACAAGAGCATAATATATTGGTCCAACCAATCTTTCAAGGTAGTTTGACCAGCCTTGTGCCATTGTCTCAGCATTAGTATTGAAACCATGTATTCTTAGATTTTCAAAATCTACTGAAGATTCACAAAAAACTTCCAGTTCTGTTGACAGAATAGAACATGTCTTCAAAGGAGCGTAACCATACTTGCGATGAACAAGATGAGCAGAAGACATTTCTTCTTTTCTTGAAGAACATGATGAAGAAAGGATGAAGATTCACTGAGGTTCAGTTACGAACTAGGGTTTATGCAAACAATGAATAAAAAAGAAAGAGAGAGATGAATGAAGAGATAGAATGTAAAAAAAATGAAATGAATGGGAGATGAGTATATAAAGGGACGGATTTGAAATGAAATGCAATACGTGTTTGAATGAATATGATTACAGAAAACATGGAATCAAATGCATTTAATGAGAGATGACGTTAGGAGAGATAATGTGAAAATTGAAATGATTTGCACAGTTACCTAGGGCGGCGTCTCCTCAATTGTACGCATGCTTGTCCAAAAAGAGTGAACATGTGTTCATCTTCTGGAACAACTGGTGACAGCTGTTTTACTTTACAAGAGATTCTGAATCAACTTAGATAATGAAGCGTTAGTAATAACAGAATCAGAACTTCTAATTGATCACTATAGAACTTCTTATAAGAAGGTAATCCCAACACAGTTCAGAGCTTATCCATAAGTCGGAACTTCTCATCTTCTCATTTTAGGCATAAATCCATACTGATATTCTTTAGAATGAACTTAAACCTATCTTCAGCAAGGGGATTTGTAAAGATATCAACCCATTGATGGTCTGTATCCACAAAGTTTAAAGAAAGAACACCCTTCTGAACATAGTCCCTAATGAAATGATGTTTAATCTCAATATGTTTAGCTTTGGAATGTAAGATAGGATTCTTAGATAAACATATAGCAAAAGTATTATCACAGAAGATATGAATGTTACTCTCATATATCTGATAATCTTCTAACTGACTCTTCATCCAGAGCATCTGTGTGCTACAACCAGTAGCAGCAACATATTTTGCTTCTGTTGTTGAGAGGGAAATGGTAGCTTGCTTCTTGCTATACCAGGAGATCAGGTGACTTCCAAGAAATTGACAACTTCCAGAAGTGCTTTTCCTTTCAACTCTATCTCCAGCATAGTCAGCATCACAAAATCTTACTAAGTTGTACTCTTTAGATCTTCTGTAGACTAAACCAACAGTAGTAGTACCTTTCAGATACCTCAGAATTCTCTTAACAGCTGTTAAGTGAGATTCTCTAGGATCTGATTGGATTCTTGCACACAAACAAACACTGAATAAAATGTCAGGTCTAGAAGCAGTCAAATATAGAAGAAATCCAATCATGCCTCTGTACAACTTCTGATCAACCTTCTTACTTACCTCATCCTTACCTAGGACACATGTTGGATGCATAGGAGTTTTGGCTTCTTTGCTTACAGAAAGATTAAACTTCTTCAGAAGTTCTTTCACATACTTCGTTTGATGAACATATGTTCCATCACAAGTTTGATTGATTTGAATCCCAAGAAAATACTTGAGTTCTCCCATCATGCTCATCTCGAATTCAGCCTACATAGACTTAGCAAAATCCTTCCCAAGTGTAGCATTAGAGGTTCCAAAGATAATATCATCAACATAAATTTGACAAATTAAAATATCTTTCTTAAATGTTTTACAGAAGAGAGTCGTATCCACTTGTCCTCTAGTGAAACCATTGTTCAGAAGGAAAGAACTTAATCTTTCATACCAAGCCCCAGGAGCTTGCTTCAATCCATACAATGATTTCTTTAGTTTGAAAACATGTTCTGGAAACTTAGAGTCTTCAAAACTGGGAGGTTGGTGGACATAGACTTCCTCATCTATATAACCATTTAAGAAGGCACTCTTAACATCCATCTGATATAGAGTGATGTTGTGTTGAGTGGCAAAAGAAATCAATAAGCGAATAGATTCTAACCTGGCCACTGGTGCAAAGGTTTCTGTATAGTCAATCCCTTCTTGCTGACTATAGCCCTGAGCAACCAGTCTGTCGCACGCTCGCGAAAAATGAACAGAGTTGCCACCAATATATTTATCCCATAAGGGAAAGGAATATCAGAAAACCTAGCAAAGGAAGGAACAGGGTCTTGCGACCAGAGAATCTAGGTACAGGAGTCGGTTACGCAAGGGGAAGGTATTAGCACCCCTCGCGCCCATCGTATTCGATGATATCCACCTATGTTTGTTTCTATCTAAAGGGTGTGTACTATGTCTATGTCTAAATCTATATGCGAATGAATGCAGAATGTAGGGAAAATAAAGAATTGTACTCGCACGGGCCCTACCCCGCTGCCTACGTATCCTTTTCAGGAATCAGAGTTACCGTAGCTCGGCTCACGATTTTCTGTTTGTTTTGTGTTGTTAGACGCTGGCCTGAGGATCTAGAGGGGGGTGAATAGATCTCACAGAGTTTTTCGGAATTATTTCGAACTAAAGCGAAAGCGGTTCTGAATCGACTTGCGTCTATTCCGGACCGTTATTGCAAGGGCCGTATATGTGACAAAACCACAAGATAATTGAGATTAATGATGAAGTGATATGTTATCGAATCAATACGTTTCACAGCTGAAAATCAATTATCTTCTAAATTGACAAACTTTGGTTTGCAATGCAGTAATAATGGAATAAGCAAAACGACAAACACTTGGTGATAATGTTCAAATTGATGATGATTCAAGATGTGGTGAATTGTGATGTTTATGCAGAACTTTAATTCACAATTTTAACACTTGAATCGTTAATCAATTTTGCAATTATGACCAAATATGAACAGAACGTAAATGAAAAGATAAAAGCGACAAGAACACGATATTTGTTCAGGCAGTTCGTCGATCGTCCTCGCTACGACTACGTCTGCCCCCAATTCCAAATTGAAATTGGGAAATCTTCCATTAATGTTGAAAGTAGTATATACAAAGAAGAAACCAAAGCGATAAACAATAAACCGAATTTGTCGATCCTTTGAATCTTCTTCCCCCTTAATCTTGAGTCAGATCAAGGTGATCCAAGAGCTTCACTTGATCCCTTTTCTGCAGTGTCTTGAATTGCCTTGAACCCTTGTTCTTCGATCTTCACACTCAGATGGATCCTCGATGAAACCTCTTGATAAAAACCCCCAAGAAACACCTATCTTGGAGGACAAAACCCTCGGATTTTATTCACCAAAAACCCCACAAATCTTCACCCACTAGGAATCTTCAATTCCGTTCCATGGACGTTATCGAACTCGATCACTAACCCTCAACGCAAGAATGATTATGTGTAATTGTGTTGGAGATGACGAAGAACGAAGATGAGAAGCCTTTGTGTATCTTTCAGTCGTTGGTGTTGTTTTCAATAATTGAACCTTGGACAATATATATGAGTTGCTGGTATGTTGGAGCAGAGTGAACACATGATTTGGGAAGTTTTTAGCAGATAGGTCGACCTACCTTGGTGCTTAGGTCGACCTAACAGAGGTAAGAATGAGTGAGAATGAATTTGTTGCCAGTTGAGTCGACCTATTGCTAGGTTAGGTCGACCTAGAATCAGTTAATTCAGCTTTTTGAAGAATTCTTCAGATTAGGTCGACCTGTGGATGTGAGTGGGTCGACCTAACAGTGATATGACAAAAACTCTTCAGTTTAGGTCGACCTAGGAGTGTGGTTAGGTCGACCTACTTGTGGTATTTCTGAAACTTTCTTGTTTTCTTAGTTTTGAGTCGACCTAGATATATTGCAGGTCGACCTGATTTGTCTTGAATAGCCAACCTAGCATTTCCTTGAGTTCTTTTGCTTAAGCCTTGTTGTTTGTTTGCTTGTGGAGTTTGCCATGGATCAAAAATTTCTTTGTGAATGTGACCTTGTATTTACATTCCCCCCCTTTTTGATGATGGCAAACACTCAATGACATCTCATGATGGCAAACAATCAGTGACATCTCTAGCAGAACAAGTAGTGATTGCTCCCCCATACTCTCAGCATCCATAACTAAGCTCCCCCGTACTGATACTCTCAGCATCCATAACTAAGCTCCCCCGTACTCTCAGCATCTATTCCCCGTACTCTCAGCATCTATCTCCCCCTTTGACAACATCAAAAAAAAAAGAAATGCACGAGTAATAGAAACAAGAGACAGTATAAAATAGATAAGGCAGGAACGTAGCACACATAATCGTTAACAGAAGCAAGTAGAGGTGACATAATATCCAAAAAAAAACTTTTAATGTGACAACCAAGCACACATAATATTCAGACAAATTTAAAAGAAAACTAAACTAAGTACTTAGAAATCTTTAGTAAATATTCATGACAATGATGGAATGAGATGTAATGATATGATGGAATGAAAAGATATGCATCCTAACGCCTTCCCCGTCTTCCTCTTCCTCTTTGAAATGTTTGAGGACGGTCTTCTTCAACTTGTTCCAACAGATCAAGCACGGAGTGGTTTAGAGTATTGAAGCTTTGACTTATGTTGGCATGACGATGCAATGCCGTTTCCTCAAACTGATTCTGTCTTAGAGTCGAGTTGGAGGCAAAAGTCTCAAAATCGCTTTTGTGGTCTTGAACTAAGTTGTACAACGATTGATATTGTCGTTGTTGTTCTTCATAGTGATCTTGTTGGAGCTGTTGCATTTGTTGGAATTGGAGCTGTTGTGTGTCAAAGTGTTGTTGTTGTAGGAGTTGCATATTCTCTAACATGGAAATGATGTTGGTTTGATCCGGCGGAGGCGGAGCCGTGTATCCCCAAGGGATATCCTGTTGTTGTGAAGGAACATATCTCCAATTTGCATCCGTATCTTGTGCAACATCTTCCATGTGGTGATCATTATCATTTGCATTGTCTTGATCAAGTCCTTCTTCTTCATTTCCTGCATTGTTTCCAAACTCCGTGGGATCATCATAATTGTAAATAACCTTCCCTGTTCCCTTTTGAATGAGATAGTAGGTTTTCCTAACTGGATTCCAATGGTATCCCATAAGAGTCAAGGTGGTTTGTGAGAATTCTTGAGATTGGTGTATGCTGATGTAGTGTAAGTGATCAAGCCGCATGCCGAAGTGATTGACAATTGTTTGAATGATTGATCCATAACACAGGGCTGTAGTTTTCTGTTGGACCTCATGAAACTTAGCAGCTAGGAAGTAAGGCCAATGTATACGCGTTCTGTTTTGCAGCAGATACATGAGCACAACTTCATTCCTTTCAATTCTTGAGTACCCTCCTGCTCTTGGTCGAATGATTCTTGAGATGACCCAATTTAGGAGCCTAGGATCTCGCTTCAGGTGACCGACTGTTATTGTTTCATTAGGTCTGTCAAACACGGAAGGGTCTTTGAGGATAGACTTCATGTAGGCCACATGGTCATAGTTTCCCGGTACATCCCCGTCTTCCATACAGAATTCATCACCTACAATTTTGAGACCAAAGATACTAATCCAAGTTCGTTTGTCAACAACATGCGACCTAGAGCCCATTTTGAATCGGAAATTACAACCATCCCCTTTTGTAAATCCTGCATAGAAAGCCCTGACGGTATTTTCACAGTACGGAGTATCACATTGCACTAAGGGATGAATATTTTGATGTTCAATCAAAGCAGCGACATCGGGGATATGCATGTTTTCGACAAGATTTGGATCATAGGTAAATAAATAACAATTTTTCTTTTCATCTGCCATTTCTCAAAATTTTCCCTACAATCAGGATGAACAAGAGCACTTACCGGTCGAGATGATGAACCAGAGGCAATTTCCTTTCCCTTTCTTGATTTTGGAGGCATGGTTGTTGATGATTTGTGTGAGAGGGATGATTTTTGACACTCTTTGAACTTGAGGAATTAGGGTTGGCCGTACACAATGATATGAGAATGAGTGGGAATGAAAAGAGGAAAGATTATGAATGATGGGGATGGGTCGGGTCGACCAACAGACCCAAATTTGGGAATTTTTGAAGCAGTAGGTCGACCTAAGTGAAGGCTGGGTCGACCTGACAGAGAAGCCTTTTAAAAAAATTGCAGATTAGGTCGACCTAAAAAGAGGGTAGGTCGACGTAACTGGGCATTTTTGGTTTCTGCTGAAAGTTTTCTTCTGTAGGTCGACTCAGATGCAGGTTAGGTCGACCTAAGTTGCTTCAAATGTTTGAAATGCCTTAGGGATGTTACTATATGATGCATTTATGCTTAGTTACTTGCTTGTATGCCCAAAACATGATGTGTTATGAATGGAGATGATAGACACATATATGTAATTGAGATATATAGATAAACATATATGAAGTCACTATAAGCATGTTAATTGATAGCATATTATAGTATCAATAAAATTTTTGGAAGTGAACTATAAACATGTTACCGCTTTCTCAATATGTAGGTGTTTTGTCATCATTGTGTGGAATCCTCTTGTCAGTGTGCCATACTCCTAGATTTGATGATGAATTGTCTTGATAGAATGTTTCACAACTTGATTGCTTGATTTTGCGAAAAACTCATCTAGTATCGATTACTTGATGTTCTCCCGGATGCGGGACAGGGTCCCAAACATTATTCTGCTTAGAATAGGTTTAAATTTCCTTGCAATGCAACTTGCCAATTGCACATCAAGTAATGCGTCCTTTGTGTTTTTCGGGTTAACTTGTATTTGTGATGTATCTTATACATTAGTGGTGGCCAGGTCACCTACATTTCCTTTGCCAAGAATAGTTCTTCATAGATGACATACCAAAAAGTGATATGTCTCCCTTTATGTGTCTTGAGCATCAGCTATCAAGGAACCACCACCTTTCGGCGATGTCAAGACACTTTTCCTGCAAAATTAATTTAGAATAAAAGGTCCCCAATCTTCATTGGGTCCTAGGTGGTGAGTACAGAAGTTGTTGCACTTAAGCAACCATTGAAATACTCCTTTAGGAACTAAAATTCTCCTAAATTTGCATTTTTCAATGGTATGTCCCTTTTTGCAACAATAATGACAGGTAATATGATGAGAATATGCTGTTTTGCTAGTTGATACTTTTGGTACAAAAGTGTATTTACTATATAAAGGAGTATACGATCTTTTGAACTTATTTGGATCAACCGCAAAAGTCACTTTTGGTTGTAGAGCCTTGTCTAACTTGGCTTTTAGATCTCTTACTTCTTTTTGCCAAATGTGACATGTCTCACAACCAAACCATGATCTAGGATCTATCTCAACTTTATCCTTTTGAATGTCAAGCATAGATTGTTTTAAAGCTTCCATATCCTTTTCGGTTTTCTCAACTTTTGATTCAAGATATGAAAAGATTTTCTTATTTGAGGCCAAAAGTTTGAAAGCTTTAATTGCATCTCTATGTAATTCTTCAAAAGCAAGTTTTAGTTGAGAATGAGATACCTTATCTACGAGTTCAGGTTTAAGATGACTTACAGCTTTCTTTTTCTTGTGTTGATGAGCCATAAAACATAGGTTTGCTGATTTTTCTTCATCGCTTGATGAGCTTTCACTAGATGAATCACTTTCCCATGCTATGTAGGCTCTCTTAGATTTGTTATGACCTTTGCTTTGGTTCTTCTCTTTTTCCTTCTTAAGGTATGGACAATCCGGTTTGTAGTGACCGGCTTTCCCACAATTAAAGCAAGGGCCTTTGATTTTTCCTTTGTTGTCGTCATCTTGTTTGAACTTGTTTGATTGCTTTCTATAGTTGATCAAGCCTTTGTCAGAATGTTTTGCTCCATTTTTCTGTAGATATTTGTTGTATCTTCGCACAAACAGTCCCATTTCCTCATCATCGGAGTCTTCGTCATCACTTGTATCACTATCCTCTAGCTCTTGTCTTGAGGTCTTGGAGCTTGAAGCTTTTAGAGCTATTAACTTCTTCTCTACCTCTTTCTCCATGTTCTTTTCTTTCTTTGCCCTTTTCTCATGCATGTCAAGGCATTTAAGGTGTTGTTCATGTTCCTCTAGTTTACCAAAGAGAGTGGCAATGTCTAAGGTGTTTAGATCATTTGCTTCCTTTATTGCTGTAACCTTGGGTTGCCATTCCCTGTTCAAGCATCTTAAGATTTTGTTAGTAGCAACTGCATTGGAAACAGGTCTATCAAGAGAATTTAACCGATTTTTCAGGTGAACGAATCTCTTCTGCATGTTTTCGATGGATTCACCATCTTCCATGTGGAAGAGTTCGAACTCTTGAGTTAACGTATTGATCCTAGCTAGTTTGACATCATCCGCTCCCTCGTGGGCAACTTGCAATGTGTCCCACATAGCTTTAGAGGATCTACAATGGGAAACGCGATAGTATTCATCAACTCCTAGAGCTGAGATTAGAATGTTTCTCGCTTTCCAATCGTATGCATATCTCTTTTCATCTTCAGCATCCCAAGTATTTTCTGGTTTTGGAACAACTGCACCAGCTGCATTTGTCATGGTGATCTGAAAGGGACCATTGACAATAGCTGTCCAGATGTTCCTATCAATTGCATTGATGTGGACACACATACAATCCTTCCAATAGCCATAGTTTTCACCGTTGAAAACTGGAGCTCTATTGTGAGCCCCTTTAGGTCCGGAAGCCATCTTTCCAATAAGTGTTTCACGTAGCACGGAATAAACCAGAGCTCTTGATGCCACTTATTAGACGCTGGCCTGAGGATCTAGAGGGGGGGTGAATAGATCTCACAGAGTTTTTCGGAATTATTTCGAACTAAAGCGAAAGCGGTTCTGAATCGACTTGCGTCTATTCCGGACCGTTATTGCAAGGGTCGTATATGTGACAAAACCACAAGATAATTGGGATTAATGATGAAGTGATATGTTATCGAATCAATACGTTTCACAGCTGAAAATCAATTATCTTCTAAATTGACAAACTTTGGTTTGCAATGCAGTAATAATGGAATAAGCAAAACGACAAACACTTGGTGATAATGTTCAAATTGATGATGATTCAAGATGTGGTGAATTGTGATGTTTATGCATAACTTTAATTCACAATTTTAACACTTGAATCGTTAATCAATTTTGCAATTATGACCAAATATGAACAGAGCGTAAATGAAAAGATAAAAGCGATAAGAACATGATATTTGTTCAGGCAGTTCGTCGATCGTCCTCGCTACGACTACGTCTGCCCCCAATTCCAAATTGAAATTGGGAAATCTTCCATTAATGTTGAAAGTAGTATATACAAAGAAGAAACCAAAGCGATAAACAATAAACCGAATTTGTCGATCCTTTGAATCTTCTTCCCCCTTAATCTTGAGTCAGATCAAGGTGATCCAAGAGCTTCACTTGATCCCTTTTCTGCAGTGTCATGAATTGCCTTGAACCCTTGTTCTTCAATCTTCACACTCAGATGGATCCTCGATGAAACCTCTTGATAAAAACCCCCAAGAAACACCTATCTTGGAGGACAAAACCCTCGGATTTTATTCACCAAAAACCCCACAAATCTTCACCCACTAGGAATCTTCAATTCCGTTACATGGACGTTATCGTACTCGATCACTAACCCTCAATGCAAGAATGATTATGTGTAATTGTGTTGGAGATGACGAAGAACGAAGATGAGAAGCCTTTGTGTATCTTTCAGTCGTTGGTGTTGTTTTCAATAATTGAACCTTGGACAATATATATGAGTTGCTGGTATGTTGGAGCAGAGTGAACACATGATTTGGGAAGTTTTTAGCAGATAGGTCGACCTACCTTGGTGCTTAGGTCGACCTAACAGAGGTAAGAATGAGTCAGAATGAATTTGTTGCCAGTTGAGTCGACCTATTGCTAGGTTAGGTTGACCTAGAATCAGTTAATTCAGCTTTTTGAAGAATTCTTCAGATTAGGTCGACCTGTGGATGTGAGTGGGTCGACCTAACAGTGATATGACAAAAACTCTTCAGTTTAGGTCGACCTGGGAGTGTGGTTAGGTCGACCTACTTGTGGTATTTCTGAAACTTTCTTGTTTTCTTAGTTTTGAGTCGACCTAGATATATTGCAGGTCGACCTGATTTGTCTTGAATAGCCAACCTAGCATTTCCTTGAGTTCTTTTGCTTAAGCCTTGTTGTTTGTTTGCTTGTGGAGTTTACCATGGATCAAAAACTTCTTTGTGAATGTGACCTTGTATTTACATGTGTTTTTTAGTTGGGCGGAGTTAACGTTCGCGCTCTTGCATAACGGATCGCCTACGATGCGTTCGAGCGGAAATAACAACGCCCTTAGAAAGAAGAAGAAGAAATGATTGGTTTGTGTCTTTTAGGGTAGATGAGTGATGAACAGTTCCCAATACCGGGCCACTCACCACTTTCTCTACTTTGTTTTAATTTGAACCTTTGTTAGGTGTTTTAAGTGTTTTTTGGTTGTGTATTTTTTAGGGGAATTTGTTTGCGATTCGAATCACATAAAATGTATAATGATCGAGAAGCAGATTAGGGAATGAATCCCACTCACTTCTATCCCATTATGTGATGTTTGAGAAACAGATTAGGGAATGGATCCCACTCATTTCTCTCCCATTAATTAATGTTTGAGAAACAGATTAGGGAATGAATCCCACTCGTTTCTCTCCCATTAAGTAGTGACCGAGAAACAGATTAGGGAATGAATCCCACTCGTTTCCATGCAACTAAGTGATTGAGAAACAGATTAGGGAATGAATCCCACTCGTTTCTATCACTTTCTTAATGTGATTCGCATCTTCCTTTTATTAAGTATTTTAAAAAGTTGAAAAGGAAAAAAAGAATGCAATAGGGAACTAATCCTAAATTCTAGTCTATGTTGTCTATACAGGTCTAAATCCTCATGTTAACACGGGATAGATTCTAAAGGGAGCATTAAAATGGTATTAACAAAGTAGGCCAAAAATATAGCCAAAAACAAGTAACAAAATCACACAACAATTATACAAAAAATAGCATGGAAATTGTACAAAAGAAAATATTCAAGCATTAGTACGAAATTAACCTAAAAAAAAAATACTATTATTTTTATGGCATTTTTATGAGGGAGAATTTAATCAATTAAATGTCAAAGCTAACCTAAAAAATCTACTATTTTTATGTTGATTTTTATGAAAGAGAAATGAACTCTAAATCAAGCAAAAAAGAGACTAAAACAATAAGCCTAAAACTAATATTTTTATTGGTTTTTTACATGGGAGAAATCTAAAGCTAAAATTAATCCTAAGATCACCTAATTAAAACTAACAAATTTTATTATTGATTTTTTATGTCTTTCATTATCTAAAGGAAAGTAAAAAAACTAAGTAAAAACTAAAATCTACCAATTTTATGTGAGCCAGGGGGTCTTAATCAGAATAGTGGTGCTGAGAGCAAAGAGGGCGCAGGCCCAGGGATTTGGCCCATCAGAGTTTTATTGCCAATCAGAAAAACGCAGGGGTTTGGTGGGCTCGCAGAGGGTGTTAGCAGTAATTATTCGTGTGAGGCCCATAGGAGCTTGTGTTCAGATTTTCTTATGTCCAAAAATTGGCATGATGGGCTTAGGGGTATGAGGATGAATTCGGTGGCCCAGTTCTCTTCCTATTGTTCATGATTTTGTGAATTTTCAGATATTTGTTATCAATAAAAAATAAAAGAAATTAAATTAAAATAAGAATGAAGAAAAATGGATTAGGTCAAAATTACTTGTGACCCCTGAAGTTCTTCGAAGAAACTCTCTCCTTCTCCTCAGTCGTAACGGCGCGACGATCTTCTTCCTCCTCCGCGAGATGAGCGGCACCGGTATCAACTTCCCTCACCGATCGAGACTCCGGCCACCTTGAATCAACAACAATGTCTTATCTCTCTGCCTCACCACTCCCTCTCTTCGATCTCCTTCTTCGCCCTCGCTTCGATTCAAGACCTCTTCGGGTGAGCTTCTGATTTTGATTTTTTATTCCTCGCCGATTCTTGCTTTTTCTTCTCTTTGATTTTTTCTGTTGCGTTCAATGATGATGGATGCGGTGTGATGCGTGATGTTTGTTGATGCAGCGAGGTCGTTGAAGATGATGTAAAGACTTGTTGCTTGCAGTGTTCAAATCGTGTGTGATGAAGACAATGAGTTGTAGGAGATTCGAAGATTGATGATTTGATTCGTGGGTGATGAAGATATCTGAGAGAGAGATTCTGAGATTGAAAAGCTACTGTGGATTGGATTTTCTGAGAATTCAAGTGCACTTCTGATTCTATGGTGGTTGAGGATGAAGGGATGATGAATGAATCAAAGAGAGGAGGACTAGCAGATTGAATTGAGAAAGGTTGAAGATGAGATTGAAAATCGTTGAACGATTATGGAGGTTCTTAGGTGAGTTGCAATTTTGTTTTCAGTTACGATTCTTCTTCTCTTTTTTCCCTTCCTTTTTCTGATTCCTTTTCTGTTGGTATATGAATGATGATGAAGAGGAAGTTCTAAGATTGAAGATGGTTGACGAGTGAAGAAGTTTGAAGAGGAGGGAGAACTTAATTTGTAGAACTGGTGAAGGTGATGAAAAAATGGTGGAGAGTGGAAGCTTGAGGACAGTGAAGAATGGTGGTTGAGGTTATCAAGAGGTGATGAAAATTGAAGGGAGCGTGAAGATGATGAATCCTGAGATTGTGAAGGAAGAAGCCTAATGGAGATTGAAGAGTTCTGTTATATAGGTGAGTTCTATTGATTTTTCTGTTATAGCTCTGTTTCAATCTGTTAGAGTGATAGGGTTTGTAACTGTTTTTTGGAAGTTAGTTATGGATGGTTATATTCTGTTATGACAGTTATGAGTTTGTTATGGGTTGTTTGAAAGTTAGTTATGGTTTTGTTTAGTTTGGATTTCTGCCATGAAGCCGAGTTATTGTGAACTGTTTTTGAATTCTGGTTTTGCTGCAGGTTGTGTTGGCTTTTATGCAGTAAGTTTGGGTATGGCATAGCTGAACTGATGTGGTGTTAGTGCAGGGCTGGAATTTAAATCGGATGCTGCATATTAATGGAACTGATTTGTGGTTTAGGTTAGGTGATATGCTGATTTGGAGGTGGACATGGTTATGTGTATTGTGTTGTATTTAAAACGTATGAATTGTGGGAATATGTATGCTTGTGATGGTATGTGAATTTTTGACTGAATGTGTGTTTTTTCTTGTTGCAGGTATATAAAAAAAATTCTGTTTTGGTGATTAAGGCCAGCTTTAGACAAGTCACCAAGAGGAAGCTTTGAAGACTAAGATAATAATGCTTTTAAGAGCAGTAGGCCCAAAGTAACAATGCTGGTGTAATTTTGGTAGTTTTGTAATAACGTTTTGGTGATGAATATTGGAATTTGAATGCGATTACGGATATTTGAATATATGAGAATTTTTATTGTGATGAATGCTAAGTGAATATTGTATGGGTATTTGAATAAAAGAACATGGCTTGTGTAATGAACTTTTGGTTTTTTGTAATGGATATTTTTGTATTCGGACTGTATTAGATATTTTTGTATGGAAATTGAATGGTGTAACCGATCTTGGATAGTTGAAATTGGCCTTGAATGAATGCTTTAGACATGGAAACCTTGAATTTGTGATGTATACATTTGAGTTTTATGATATAATCAGAATGATGTATTTGAAAACTTGGCGATGTACAAAGTACTTGAAACATAGTACTGTATCACAATCTTGCAATGTGGCTTTGGACATCCAATTGATTCACTTCCTAAACATCTTTCTCTTATACGTTTCAAACCATCTCCTTTGATTCAGGGCCCTTGGCTTTTGTGTTTTGTCCCATAAATTCCAAAAATCCAAATGACACTTTCCGATCTTGCTTGCTTAAGCAATCTTGACAAATAAGGGATTTGAATGAATATCTCCAAATAATCCTTTAATTCAATGGAACCCTAACCTCTACTATCCAACTCGAGTCAACTTGTATTACAAGAAACAAACAAATGAGAATAATATTTCTCTGATCACAATGAATAACTCCACTTTGCTTTATCTTGCTTTTACAGTTTAATTTCCTGAGACCTCAATTAGTGTAAGGTTCACAAACTCAAAAACCATGAGTAAGAAGTCCCAATTCCTTCCTGAGATGCTCAATGGGAAAGCAATGAATCATGAAATTGAGAAATACACCAGAACCCTAGCTCACAAAATCCTCAGTAAAAAATAATGAAAGAGCCCCGATCCGCTTGCTTCCGAGGCATATTGATGAAGAAGCTTGATGAAGGAAATAGCTCTCAATGAATATGAACACAAATCCTTAGCTCTACGAACCTTAGTTAATGAGAAAACCAGTTCATTCAAGCCCGCGTGAAGTGAAAGCCTTAGTTCTCAAGATCCTTGATCCCCATGCCAAATTTATTGATTAATGATGAATGTATGAATGTTAGATGACCTAATGAGTGTATGCAGATGATTCGAAAGCTATAAACCAGTTAAAAGTAAAGGGGTAGGACAAATTTGGGGTATGACACAGTCTGGCTTTGTTTCTTACAACTTCTCCTTTTTCGCTCAACTTGTTTCTGAAAACCCACTTGGTTCCAATGATGTTGAATCCTTTTGGTCTAGGAACCAGATCCCATACATCATTCCTTGTAAACTGATTTAGTTCTTCTTGCATAGCAATTATCCAGTCTGGATCTTCTAGAGCTTGATCAACAGAAGTTGGCTCGATCAAAGAAACAAGACCTAATTGACCTTCTGCATTGTTCTTAAGAAATGATCTGGTTCTGATAGGATCTTCTTTCTTTCCAAGAATGACATATTCTGAGTGAGCAGAAGTTAGTCTTGAAGATCTTTTGATAGTTGGCTCTTCAGAGATTCTGAGATTCTCTAAGGATGCAGCAACTTGATCTTCTGATCCTTTTCTTCTGAGATCTTCAGCTTCTGATACTTTGCTTCTTGGTTCTTCAGCTTCTGAGATTGAGATATATGTATCTGCAAAATTCTCAAACTGCTTTGGCTTTTCAAGACCAAGCTTATAATCAAATCTGATATTGATTGATTCTTCTACAACCAATGTTTCAGTATTGTATACTCTGTAGCCTTTAGAGCGTTAAGAATATCCAAGAAGGAAACACTTTTGTGCCTTAGAATCAAACTTACCAAGATGATCTTTAGTATTCAGAATGAAACAAACACATCCAAAAGGATGAAAATATGAAATGTTGGGCTTTCTGTTCTTCCACAATTCATAAGGAGTCTTATTTAGAATATGTCTTATAGAGATTCTATTCTGAATATAACATGCAGTATTTATTGCTTCTGCCCAGAAGTGCTTAGCCATATTGGTTTCATTGATCATGGTTCTGGCCATTTCTTCCAAAGTCCTATTCTTTCGCTCTACAACTCCATTTTGTTGTGGAGTTCTAGGGCAAGAGAAATCATGGGCAATACCATTTTCTTTGAAGAACTCCTCAAAGAATTTGTTCTCAAATTCGCCACCATGATCACTTCTGACCTTTATGATTTTGCACTCCTTCTCAGATTGAATCTGAGTGCAGAATTCAAAGAACACTGAATGAGACTCATCCTTGTGTTTTAAGAACTTTACCCATGTCCAGCGGCTATAATCATCTACGATGACTAATCCATATTTCTTCCCTCTGCCAGATGCTGTTTTGACTGGGCCAAACAGATCAATGTGCAGAAGTTCTAACGGTCTAGAGGAAGAGACAACATTCTTAGATTTGAATTCAGGTTTGGAGAACTTGGCCTTCTGACATGCTTCTCAAAGAGAATTTGATTTGTATTTCATATTTGGGAGTCCTCTGACCAGATTTAGTTTATTAATCTGAGAAATCTTTCTCAAACTAGCATGGCCTAATCTTCTGTGCCAGACCCATTGCTCTTCAGAAACAGACATAAGGCAAGTCACCTTCTGCTTCTCAAGATCAGAAAGATCAATCTTATAAATGTTGTTCTTTCTCTTGCCTGTAAATAAGATTAATCCATCCTTCTGACTTACAGCCTTGCAAGACTTTTGATTGAAGATTATGTCATAACCATTGTCACTTAATTGACTTATGGACAATAATTTATGCGCTAATCCTTCTACAAGAAGTATATTATATATGGAAGGAGAGTTACCAGTACTTATGGTTCCAGAGCCAATTATCTTGCCCTTCTGATCTCCTCCAAACTTGACTTCTCCACCAGACTTAAGCACTAGGTCTTGGAACATAGACCTTCTTCCCGTCATGTGTTGCGAGCACCCAGAGTCCAGGTACCATGACATGTTGTGCTTTTTCTTCTTTGCTGCCAAGGATATCTGCAACAGAAATTATCTTCTCCTTAGGTACCCACAACTTCTTGGGTCCTTTCTTGTTAGTTTTCCTCAAGTTCTGATTGAACTTGGGTTTAGCATAATAAACAACAGAAGGTACAGCATGATATTCCTTAACTTTAGCAGCATTGTCATACCCCAAAATTTGCCCATCATAGTTATCCATATTTCAGTCCATCTGACTTTTAAATGCTCAAAGAGACTATAGAAGGAAGCATACAGTCTCTGTCCTAAACAACAGCCTTTAAAACTAGGGTTTTGTATTTCTCAAAGTAAAATTGAGTTCTAAGACCTCAAATGGATCTCATGGCCTCTCATATTCTTCAAAGGGTCCTCATGACAAGTTTCAAGCTCTGATGCATAGGAGTGCTCAGTCAACTGCTCAGATGATCGATAGGCGACTAGTTTGACCTAAAAGTAAATAGTGGTCAAAGTATAGTCAAAATTCCTGATTTTTGGTCAACATCCTCATTCTGAAGAATCATTCATCATTTTATTAAGGATTGATCATGATTCATCAAGAAAATCTCCAAAATCATCAAAAACCTAAGTTGCTAAATTAGGGTTTTTAGGTGAAAGTCAACGGAACTTTGACCAGCCATAACTCTCTCATAATTTCTCAGAAATTCCTCAACTAAAGCTCATTCTCAAGAAAATTTGATTATCTACAACTTTGATGTTGGGTCCAAGGTCAATAAATGTTTCCGCATAAGAGATATGAGTCAATACATTACAGGTCCTTCTGGAAGATCGCAAAAAGCTGTGTTTTGTCAGGAGCCATATCATCAAGAAAAAATCCTTAAATGGAAAAATGCTTCCAAAGTGGCTTGTAGAGGACATCTTGAGGTTTCCAAAAAGTTCTAGAACTCCTTCATATCTTAAAAATTGAGAGAGATATGCCTCGTCAAAGTTGGACAATTTCGGAGGAAAAATATGAAACAAAAGTGGTTCACATTGGATTTTCTTGCAAAGAAGTCCAATCTTTTTTGGCCCAATCTTCATCCTCATGGTATCCAAGATTCAAAATTTAATTTCCACGAAATTACATAATTTATTTGATTTATTATGAATTTTTATTCATTTAAAGGATGGTTAAAAGTCAAATAAATCAATGGAAAATCAAAGATATGGATCAAATGCACATGGGAGTCAATTTCAATCAGCATTTAAGTCATATTATCAAATTAATTTCGTGCACATGCTAATTGAAATAAATATGGATCAATTAGGGCCAAATTTAGAAGTTTGTAACAAAGGTTTTTCAATCAAATTTCCTAGATTGAAATCAAAGATTGAGGTGGATTCAAACCAGAATTATAACCCTAATCTGTTCCATTATAAGTACACAAGGATTGCAGATCACAAGGGGAGTTTTTTTGCCAGTCAGCAGAACTCCAATCGAGTTCTTGAAATTTCAAGAAAACCACCAACTCGGGTCCAAAGTTGCAGCCATATTCAGGGAGATTTGAAGATTAATTCACATTCCTGAATCATTCTTGAAGCTGTGCCGATTGTTACAAGGTCCTGAAGCGTTGAGAACCATCCCCAATAAGCCACGGTTTGCTCTCAAAAATTTCGAATTTGAATGCTATGATTTTTTGTGCATAAACATGTTTTGATTGCATCTGGTTGTGCGTTTTGGTGCTCTGAATGTTTCTGAATGTTTAATTAGATCGTTGCTTGCTCATACCACGATATGCCATGTTTAGGGTTTTAGGTTTTGAATTGGGTCTTTTTGATACAGGACGAATTAACCCTAATTGCAGGTATAATTAGGTTCGTGATGAATAGACGAACTCATCCATGCTTTTGTATTTGATTTTCATGGCTTGTGTAAAGTTTTGATGTAGGAAGGTGTTTTAGCTACCAAATGTACGTAGCTAAATTCTAGCTAAACGTAGTAAACAAAACCAGAGCCAAGGTTGAAGATGATGGTGTGGCGCGGTACCATTGACCAGTTTGAATGTGGCGCGTGTGTTTCGTTCAGTGACTTGGCTTTCTATATTATGTCATCAATGCGTTACTTTAACAGCAAAAGCGTGTGGTTGAGTTGGCTATGGTATTGTGTAAGTAAAGGGGTGTGGGTTCAATTCCCCATCCTAACATTTTTTTAAAAAGTAACATGCTATCAAGTTCCTTGTGTGTTGTGAGAAGAGGCTCATGGTACGCCATCGCACCACCACCATTGGATCTTCATGTAGCCAGATCAAACGCTCCAAGAATGCTCTTCCACCATAGACCTCCTTGGCCATGCCACACAGAATAAAAAGCTAAGTTGTTTTATTTATTTTTAAATTATATGAGTCTCTTTTATTTTCTTTTTTTTCTTCTTTTATTTATTTATTGTAATTTCTTTTCATCTTTTTTTTTTTTATTTTTAGTTATTTAACAAATCTATTTTTATAATAATTTTGTACTTATCGAAAATCGATTTTTTTTCTATAAATTCTATTACCAATTGTTTTTATATTTAAAATTTTCGATTTTATTTTCATGCATACTTTAAATTAATTAAATGATTAGAATTAATTCAATAATTATTTAATTATATTTAATCGAACTTTCGATTCTCTTTAACCTTTAATGATTATTGAAATATAAAAATCATTTATTTTACGTATTTTTGGTCAATTAGGGTTTGTGGATTTTTAGGGCTTGTTGGTCTTTAAATTCACTAAAATTTCTCTACTCCGCGCCTAATTTTCAGGGTTGATCCAAGATCTTTCAGCCACGCGCCACGCCTATTAGAAAGCTAAGTCCCGATTTAACCCTTATTTAAATATTTGTTATTTTATTTTAGGGTTTGCCTTTAAATATAATGAACTCCGCCTACACTCACTTCTTCTGTCTGCCTTTGCCTTGTCAATTTTTCAGGGTTAACCCCGAGGCTACCTCCGACTACGAACCATATCAGATCAAATCAAAAAGCTAAGTCCTACTTCATATTTATTATAAATATTCATTCTAGATTTTATTTTTAATTTTCTTTTGCCATTTTTTTATTAAATTAGGGTTAGCTTTATCCGTCAACGAATTGATAATGCACTCACCCCTTTATTTTTATTTTCTCTTTTCCCGATTTTTCAGGGTTAGCCAACCATCAAAGCTCAATAGTCGGTAACCCTAAAACTTAACCTCGTTTATTTCTCTGCCTTTAATTATTACTTGAGTCAGATCCGCTGGTTTCTCTTTCCCCTTCCCCATATTATCGTGTGGTTAGTAATCCTAGGGAGTGATAACCCTGAATTGAACTTAGAATCACTTAATTTTTACAATATAAATATCTGAATTAATCACATGATTGTTGCACCCACGCACCTTTTATGGTACCCCTCTTGTTGCCTGTTGCCTGTTGCCTTGTGTTTTTTGCAGAATAGCCTTGTCCCTCAAATACGAGGATACCTCAGCCATGTTGCCTCGACTAATGCAAAGATCATAAGTCCATAATGATGCTGCCTTCGATACACTAAATATGATCTCGTCCCTCGGAAGTTGCCTACGAAGAGCTGAGGTATCCTCTGGTTGCCTAACGAAGATGGCTATTCTAATCCTTCCCTTAGACTACCTACCTTCCCTATGGCTAGGGACAATCTTTGGCAAACGATAACTCGATGACCCGTTAACATCCAAACGAAAGGCTTCCTGCCCTCTTATGGCATGGACAGACCCTTTCACCCTGAAAGGCTAAAGAACATTTTTCATCTAACCAGGTAATTTGCCCCTAATTGCTTTGCTTTGGTTTAAAATCCTTTTTCTACCCTTTTCTAAAAAAACCTTCAAAAAGCTACGCTTATTTACAAGCTAAAGTCTTATTTCATTTCTACACTTTTGAAAACAAAAAGAGCAAAGCAATTAAGAGCCCATGGATAACCATGGATGCAAAGGGTGCCTTACACCTTCCCTTTGCATAAATTAACCCCCGAACTCAGTTTTTATTTAAAAGGTTTTTCCTGTTCTTTTAGCCTTTCTGATATTTGGATAAAATAAAAGTCGGTGGGGACTCATGCTTAACCGCGACATTTCGGATAAAAGTCAGTTCACCGTATTACAAGCATGATATTTTCTAGGTTGTGTCACATGCTTCTTAGTGTGTGTAGCATGAAAGCTTTTGGCATGTGAAGTGAGCCTAATATCATGTGAGTGGCCATATTTAAACTGATCATACAATGGCTTGTATGTGATTTTCATATCATCTACAGGTTCAAATTTGTGTGGGGTGTCACCCTCATAGCCAACGCCAATCCTTTTGTTTCCAGAAACATCATATATCATAGAAGCAAGATGACTTCTGCCGATACTTCTAGATAAGAACTTTCTAAAACTCGAGTCATATTCTTTCAGAATATGATTGAGACTAGGAATGGATTTTTCTGAGTCAGAAGGATATCCAATATCTTTGGATAATTTTAAGACTTTTTCCTTCAGTTCATAACTTTCCACTTCCAGCTTCTTAGTTTCAGAATCAAATAGCTTTTTCAGCTTTTTGTATTTGATACTAAAATGAGCCTTGAGTTCCAGAAGTTCTGTTAAACTGGAAACTAACTCTTCTCTAGATAGTTCAGAAAATACCTCTTCAGAATCTGATTCTGATGTAGATTCTGATCCATCATCAACTGTGGCCATCAGTGCAATGTTTGCTTGCTCGCCTTCAGAGTTTGATTCTGATTTTGAATCATCCCACGTTGCCATAAGACCTTTCTTCTTATGAAACTTCTTCTTGGGATTCTCCTTCTGAAGTTTTGGACACTCATTCTTGTAGTGACCAGGCTCATTGCATTCATAGCATGTAACCTTCTTTTTTTGTCAGATCTTCTACTTCCAGAAGATTCTCCTTTTTCAAGCTTCTTAGAACTTCTGAAGTTCTTGAACTTCCTGTGTTTGCTCTTCCAGAGTTGGTTTACCCTTATGGAGATCATGGACAGTTCATCTTCTTCTTCTGATTCTGATTCTTCAGAATCTTGTTCTTCTGCCTGAAAAGCGTTAGTGCATTTTTTATAATTAGATTTTAATGCAATATACTTACCTTTCTTCTGAGGTTCATTTGCATCCAACTCTATTTCATGACTTCTTAAGGCACTGATCAGCTCTTCCAAAGAGACTTCATTAAGATCCTTTGCTATCTTGAATGCAGTCACCATTAGACCCCATCTTCTAGGCAAGCTTCTGATGATCTTCTTGACATGATCAGCCTTGGTGTATCCCTTGTCAAGAACTCTTAATCCAGCAGTTAGCATTTGAAATCTTGAGAACATTTTCTCAATATTTTCATCATCCTCCATCTTGAAGGCTTCATATTTCTGGATCAAGGCAAGAGCTTTGGTCTCCTTGACTTGGGCATTTCCTTCATGAGTCATTTTCAATGATTCATATATATCATGGGCAGTTTCCCTGTTAGATATCTTCTCATATTCAACATGAGAGATAGCATTCAGCAAAATAGTCCTACACTTGTGATGATTTTTGAATAGCTTCTTTTGATCATCACTCATCTCTTGTCTTGAGAGCTTTACACCACTAGCTTTTACTGGATGTTTGTAACCATCCACCAGAAGATCCCATAAGTCACCATCTAAACCAAGAAAGTAACTTTCGAGTTTATCTTTCCAATATTCAAAGTTTTCACCATCGAATACTGGTGGTCTAGTGTAGCCATTGTTTCCATTGTTGTATTGCTCAGCAGAGCCAGAAGTAGATGTAGGTGTTGGAATCTCACCAGCCATCTTGACTTAAGCGTTTTTCTCTTCCTGAATCTTTTCTAAACACGGTTAAGTGCTTGCACCTTAGAACCGGCGCTCTGATGCCAATTGAAGGATAGAAAAACACTTAGAAAGGGGGGTTTTGAGTAAGTGTACTTTAAAAACTCTTAAGATAAAAACAATTGCACAATGATTTTTATCCTGGTTCGTTGTTAATGAAACTACTCCAGTCCACCCCCTTAGAGTGATTTACCTCACCTGAGGATTTATTCCACTAATCACACAAGATTACAATGGTTTTCCACTTAGATACCCTCTAAGTCTTCTAGTGTATTCTGATCACAACCTGATCACTTTAGGAACACAATGCTTAGATACCCTCTAAGACTTTCTAGAGAATCCGATTACAACTTGATCTCCTCTAGTTCCTTACAAATAAATGTAAACAAATTCTTACAAGAGTTATACAATGCTTCTTAAAAAGCTATAATCACAACTCTGATATTTCTCTTAAAGTTTAAGCTTAATCTCACTAAGATATTACAACAATAATGAAGTGAGGTTGAAGATGAAGTTTGAGAGCTTTTGAATTTGACAGCATTTCTGTAAGTTTGCGCAAAGTGTTGTATTCAGCTTCTCATCAGAACTTCTATTTATAGGAGTTTGAGAAGATGACCGTTGGGAGCATTTAATGCATTGTATGATCCGTACAGCATTGCATTTAATGTCTCACTCTTTTTTCAACTACCTCGAGCCTTGCTTTTCCTGCTTTAACTGACGTTGCCTTTAATAGCTTCTAGCGTTCCTTTTGTCAGTCAGCAGAGCCTGCCATCTTGTACTTGCTTATGATTTGATCTTTCAATTCCTTCACCATTAGCATAGACATATGTAAAGTCTTTCTACTCAATGCCTCATCCACGACGTTTGCCTTACCAGGATGGTAATTCAAACCAAAATCACAATCTTTAAGGAATTCTAACCACCTTCTCTGCCTCATATTCAGCTCTTTCTGATCGAAGAGATACTTCAGACTCTTATGATCACTGAATACCTCAAATCTCGAACCATACAAATAGTGCCGCCACAACTTCAAAACAAAAACTACAACTGCTAACTCTAAATCATGAGTCGGATAATTCCTTTCATGTACTTTGAGTTGTTTCGACGCATAAGCGACTACTTGTTGATTTTGCATCAATACACCTCCTAATCCCATCAATGATGCATCACAATAAACCACAAATGATTCCGTCGGATTCGGTAAAATCAAGATAGGAGCACTAGTCAACCTCCTCTTCAGCTCTTGAAATCCTTCTTCACACTTTGCATCCCAAATAAAAGCTTGTCCCTTCCTGGTTAGTTTAGTTAACGGCAATGCTAACTTTGAAAATCCTTTAATGAACTTCCTGTAGTAACCTGCAAGACCAAGAAAACTACGAATCTCTGACACTGACCTCGGAGCTTCCCACTGAGACACAACTTCTATCTTTGTAGGATCAACAGCAATACCATTCTTAGAAATCACATGCCCAAGAAAACTGACTTCCTCTAACCAGAATTCACACTTCGACAGTTTGGCAAAAAGTTGCTTCTCTTTTAACAGTTCCAATACCGTTCTGAGATGTCCAGCATGTTCTTCCTCATCCTTAGAGTATATTAGGATGTCATCTATGAACACCACCACGAACTTATCGAGATAAGGATGAAAGATCTTGTTCATATACTCCATAAAAACACCAGGTGCATTAGTAACTCCAAACGACATTACAGAATACTCGTAATGTCCATACCTTGTTCTAAAAGAAGTCTTCTGAATGTCGTCATCTTTCACACGAATTTGGTGATACCTAGACCTCAGATCAATCTTACTAAATACACATTCTCCAACTAGTTAATCCATCAAAACATCAATCCTCGGCAATGGATACCGATTCTTGATAGTAACCTTGTTCAATTGTCTGTAATCCACACACAGTCTCATTGAACCCTCTTTCTTCTTCACTAACAATACAGGCGCACCTCATGGAGAAACACTAGGACGAATGAATTTCTTCTCAAGCAATTCTTCTAACTGCTTCTTCAGTTCAGCCAATTCAGACGGTGACATACGATACGGTGCCATCGACACTGGACTAGTTCCCGGAATCAAATCAATAGAAAACTCTACTTCTCTCTCCGGTGGTAATTCATTCACATCTTCTGGAAAAACTTCTGGAAACTCACACACTACTGGTAATTCGCTACTCGCCACTTTTTCTTCCATATTCATCAATGCGAATAACATAAACACTGTTGCACCATTGATCGGTAAAATAGCAAGTGTACTATTTTGCCTCTGTAGTAATAATAGGGAAATTCCCCGAATGTCGATCTCAAGGACTGCGTAGTAATATCGAGTTCAAATTATAGATCAATTAAACAAAAACTAATATTGGGGTTTTGTTTGCAAATTGTCACTAAACAATAATTAAAATAAGCAGAAAAGTAAATTGGCTTTTTGACAAATATGAGTATTATGCTAGGGGTATAGTGTGTGATTGTTCCTGTAATAACCTTGGATTTAGATCTCTTCAACAAGTTCATAACCTTTAATTACCGCCCTTTAGATTATTTTCCCTTAAGTCCTTAGTGGGAAAACCTTTGAACATTCATCCTAACTCCTAAGTCCTTAGAGAATTATGATGAAATCAAGCCTTTATGTTATCAAGAGTTAACCGGTAACTATAGGGTATCCCTAGTCCTAGGTGATATCTACTATAGTCTAATCGTACAAAAACCTTAACAACCGTTGTCCAGCTGGTTGTTAACCGTAAATCAATCTTGTTGGTCCGACAAAGAAAGCATAAAAACCTTGTACAATTAAATTAAATAAGAAAACAAATCTATTGATGAACTCAGGAATTCAAAATCATTACAGAATCAAATCAGGGACACCCCCTAGCATTAGGGTTTAGTTACTCATATTGTTCAAAGAAAACAAATTATAAAATAGATACATTACAAGAATTGAGATGAAAGTTGATCTTCAATCGCTTCCGTTCATGAAGACCTTCTTCTCTCCCAAACCCTTGTTTTCTCCAATCTTCAATCGTGTCTTCTCCTCGCCAAAAAGTCCCTAATTCATCTTGAAAACCCTCCTAAATAGTGCAGACTCACTTAAGTTGGTTGGAAATTCCAAAAACACCCCTGCAGGCCAACCACTGAACTAAATAATAAAAATCACAGAAATCAGCGTCATCACCCAACACGGCCACCCGTGTCAGGCCTCCTGTAGCATGTTTTCTGAACTTCCTTAAAACTTCCGAGTTTCGCACTAATTTACTCCGATTTCTCCATATGAACCTGAAAACATTAAAACACACAACCAAAGCATAAAATGACGAATAATAAAATAAAACACTCAATAACATAACTTAAAAATACTTAAAAACAACGATAAATATATGTGTGAAAACCACTGATCAACCATCTCCGATAGCCTCATTCACCTGTCTAGCTGTCATTTCCAGATCATCAGAAATAACCTCTTCGGGAAAAATTACCGTCTTCGCAAAACAGTTGATATGAACACGGTTGAACTCCAACCAGTTCATTCCCAAGATTACATCGAGTTGTTTCAACGGAAGGCACACTTGAAGGATAGAAAAACACTTAGAAAGGGGGGGTTTGAATAAGTGTAGTCTAAAAACTTGAACGATAAAAACAAATTGCACAGTTATTTTTATCCTGGTTCGTTGTTAACTAAACTACTCCAGTCCACCCCCACGGAGTGATTTACCTCACCTGAGGATTTAATCCACTAATCTCAACAGATTACAATGGTTTTCCACTTAGCCCACGACTAAGTCTTCTAGAGTATCCTGATCACAACCTGATCACTCTAGGAACAAATGCTTAGACACAAGCTAAGACTTTTCTAGAGTATCCTGACCACCACGTGATCACTCTAGTTACAACTGCTTAGACACAAGCTAAGACTTCCTAGAGTATCCTGATCACACTTGATCACTCTAGTTACTTACAAATTAATGTAATCAAATCTAAGAGTATTACAATGCTTCTGAAAAGCTTTAATCACAACAGTGATATTTCTCTTAAAGTTTAAGCTTAATCTCACTAATATATTACAACAGCAATGTAGTGAGCTTTGATGAAGATGAAGTTTCTGAGCTTTGAGTTGAACAGCGTTTCAGCAAGTTATTCAGAATAGGTTCGTTCAGAATTCGTCACCTTGCTTCTCATCAGAACTTTATATTTATAGGCACTTGAGAAGATGACCGTTGGGAGCATTTAATGCTTAGCGTGTTCCGTACAGCATTGCATTTAATGTTTCACGCTTTTGTCAACTACCTCGAGCCTTGTTCACGCTGTGTCTACTGACGTTGCCTTTAATAGCTTCCAACGTTCCTTTTGTCAGTCAGCGTAGCCTGCCACCTGTACTATCTTCTGATCTGATGTTTGTGTATACAACGTTTGAATATCATCAGAGTCAAACAGCTTGGTGCATAGCATCTTCTTGTCTTCTGACCTTGAAGTGCTTCTGAGCGTGATACCATGAGAACTTCAGTGCTTCTGCTTCTGAACTCAAGTTCTTATGATGCTTCCATAGACCCATGTTCTGATTCTGCCTTGACCATCTTCTGATGTCTTGCCAGACCATGTTCTGATGTTGCATGCTGAACCTTCTGAGTCAAAGCTTCTGAGCGCTGATTTGTGCATACTCTTTATATATTTCCTGAAAAGGAAATTGCAATGTATTAGAGTACCACATTATCTCACACAAAATTCATATCCTTGTTATCATCAAAACTAAGAATATTGATCAGAACAAATCTTGTTCTAACAATCTCCCCCTTTTTGATGATGACAAAAACATATATAAATGATATGAATTTGCGATCAAAAAGAGCAGACGGCTAAAGACAATTTACACAGCTATAGCATAAGCATGTGAATATGTCTCCCCCTGAGATTAATAATCTCCCCCTGAGATGAATAATCTCCCCCTGAAATTAATACTAGGAGAATTTTAATAATAAAAGACTTCCCTGAGTATTTCAGTAGAGACGTTCACAGTGCTTGATCTTCAGAACATTCATGACTTCTGATTTCTGCTTCCATAGGACAGCTTCAAAACATTGAATTTCTTTAGATCCACAGAACATTCACAGCTTCTGATTTCTGCTTCCATCGGACAGCTTCAGAACATTGAATTTCTTCAGATACTCAGAACATTCACAGCTTCTGACTACTGCTTCCATCGGACAGCTTCAGAACTTGAATTTCTTTGATTTTCAGAACATTCCCAGCTTCTGACTTCTGCTTCCATCGGACAGCTTCAGAACTTGAATTTCTTTGATCTTCAGAACATTCCCAGCTTCTGACTTCTGCTTCCATCGGATAGCTTCAGAACTTGAATTTCTTTAGATCTTCAGAACATCCACAGCTTCTGATTCTTGCTTCCATTTGGACAGCTTCAGAGCTTGAATTTCTTCTTACATCACTTCATGCTAGATTGTATCAGAACATTGTTGAATGTACCAGAGCATCATCAGAGCATCTCTACATCCTGAAATGTTACAAAACAAAACTAAACGACAAAAGTCAGCATGAATGAGTCAGAACATAGAATATGTTTCAGAACACATAATATGTATCAGAGCCATATAGAATGTGTCAGAACAAATAGACAAAATGTTTCAGAGCATATTCTATCATTAGAATATCTGAACATTCTTCCTTCTTGCTTCTGATTCTGAAGCTTCATAGCACTCAGCTTGCTTCAAGAATCCAAGAACTTGATTCATCTTGTTGCTTCTTAGGTTGATCTTGTAAAGAGAATCTTCAATTCCTGCAACAACACAACTTAAAGCATAGAACTTTGCAAGTTCTATTAGTAATGTGAGGCCTTTTTACCCGGTAACTGATATAATATTTAATCAGATCATTTATCATATATTTTCTCCCCCTTTTTGTCATAACATCAAAAAGAATATAAAAGATTCAGATGTAGAAAACGACATAATCAAACTTTTCACTGATTAAGCAAACAAAATTACAAAAGATGTATGCATAATAAGCAGATGCAATCAAACAAAGAAAAAAAAGGAAATGATGGATAGCATTTAATGTTACATGACGTGAGGAGAGATAATAATGACAAAAGAAGTGATTAGCACAGTTACCTAAGTAGGCGTCCCCTCAACTGCACGCACGCTTGTCCAGAAATAGTGAACACGTGTTTACCATCTGGATAGCCAGTTACAGCTGTTTTACTTTTAAAGAGATTCTGAGTCAACTTAGACAATGAAACGTTATTAATAACAGAATCACTACTTCTAATTGATTACAATCAGAACTTCTTATAAAAGACTAATCCAATCTCATTTCAGAAGATACTCATACATAAGATCTTCTCATCTTCTCATTCTGGGCATAAATCCATACTGATATTCTTCAGAATGAACTTAAACCTATCTTCAGCAAGGGGTTTTGTAAAGATATCAGCCCATTGATGGTCTGTATCCACAAAGTTTAAAGATATAACACCCTTCTGAACATAGTCCCTTATGAAATGATGTTTAATCTCAATATGTTTAGCTTTTGAATGTAAAATAGGATTCTTAGATAAACATATAGCAGAAGTATTATCACAGAAAATAGGAATGTTATTCTCATATATCTGATAATCTTCTAGCTGACTTCTCATCCTGAGCATTTGTGTGCTACAACCAGCAGCAGCAACATATTCTGCTTATGTTGTTGAGAGGGCAATTGTAGCTTGCTTCTTGCTGTACCATGAGATCAGATGACTTCCAAGGAATTGACAACTTCCAGAAGTGCTCTTCCTTTCTATTCTATCTCCAGCATAGTCAGCATCACAGAATCCTACTAAGTTGTAATCTTTGGATCTTCTGTAAACTAAACCAACATTAGTAGTACCTTTCAGATACCTCAGAATTCTCTTAACCGCAGTTAAATGAGATTCTCTCGGATCTGATTGGAATCTAGCACACAAACAAACACTGAAGAGAATGTCAGGTCTAGAAGCAGTTAGGTATAGAAGAGATCCAATCATACCTCTGTACAACTTCTGATCTACCTTCTTACTTACCTCATCCTTACCTAGGACACATGTTGGATGCATAGGAGTTTTGGCTTCTTTGCTTTCAGAAAGATTAAACTTCTTCAGAAGTTCTTTCACATACTTCGTTTGATGAACATAAGTTCCGTCAGAAGTTTGGTTGATTTGAATTCCAAGGAAATACTTGAGTTCTCCCATCATGCTCATTTCAAATTCAGCCTGCATAGACTCAGCAAACTCCTTTCCAAGTGTAGCATTAGATGTTCCAAAGATGATATCATCAACATATATTTGACATATTAAAATATCCTTTTTAAAGGTTTTACAAAAGAGAGTAGTGTCCACTTTTCCTCTAGTGAAACCATTTTCCAGAAGGAAGGAACTTAAACGTTCATACCAAGCTCTCGGAGCTTGCTTCAATCCGTATAATGATTTCTTTAATTTAAAAACATGATTTGGAGACTTGGAGTCTTCAAAACCAGGAGGTTGATGGACATAAACTTCTTCATCTATATAACCATTTAAGAAGGCACTCTTGACATCCATCTGATAAAGAGTGATGTTACGTTGAGTGGCAAAAGAAATTAATAGACGAATAGATTCTAACCTGGCCACTGGTGCAAAGGTTTCTGTGTAGTCAATCCCTTCTTGCTGACTATAACCTTGAGCAACCAGTCTGGCTTTGTTTCTTACCACTTCTCCCTTCTCGCTTAGCTTGTTTCTGAACACCCACTTAGTGCCGATGATGTTAAATCCTTTTGGTCTAGGAACCAAGTCCCATACGTCATTCCTTGTAAACTGATTTAGTTCTTCTTGCATGGCAATTATCTAGTCAGGATCTTCTAGAGCTTGGTCAATAAAAGTTGGCTCGATCAAAGAAACAAGACCTAATTGACATTCTGCATTGTTCTTAAGGAATTCCCTTGTTCTGATGGGATCATCTTTCTTCCCAAAGATCACATCTTCTGAATGAGCTGAAGCAAGTCTAGGTGATCTTCTGACTGTTGGCTCTTCAGAAATCCTGAGATTCTCTAAAGATGCAGCAACTTGATCTTCTGATCCATAGCTTCTGAGACTGCCAGCTTCTGCAGCTTTGCTTCTTGGATCTACTACTTCTGATATATCAATATCAAAATCTACAAAATTCTCAAACTGCTTTGGTTTTTCAAGACCAAGCTTATCATCAAACCTGATATTGATTGATTCTTCTACAATCAATGTTTCAGTATTGTATACTCTATAGCCTTTAGAGCGTTCAGAATATCCAAGAAGGAAACACTTTTGTGCTTTAGAATCAAACTTACCAAGATGATCTTTAGTATTCAGAATAAAACATACACATCTAAAAGGATGGAAATATGAAATGTTGGGCTTTCTGTTCTTCCACAATTCATAAGGAGTCTTATTTAGAATAGGTCTTATAGAGATTCTATTCTGAATATAACATACAGTGTTTATTGCTTCTGCCCAGAAGTGCTTAGCCATATTGGTTTCGTTGATCATGGTTCTGGCCATTTCTTGTAGAGTCCTATTCTTTCGTTCTACAACTCCATTTTGTTGTGGAGTTCTAGGACAAGAGAAATCATGGGCAATACCATTTTCTTTGAAGAAGTCCTCAAAGAATCTGTTCTCAAATTCGCCACCATGATCACTTCTAACCTTTATGATTTTACACTCTTTCTCAGATTGGATCTGAGTGCAGAATTCAAAGAACACTGAATGAGACTCATCCTTGTGTTTTAAGAACTTTACCCATGTCCAGCGGCTATAATCATCAACGATGACTAATCCATATTTCTTCCCTCTGACAGATGCTGTTTTGACTGGGCCAAACAGATCAATGTGCAAGAGTTCTAACGGCCTTGAGGAAGAAAGAACATTCTTAGACTTGAATGCAGGTCTGGAGAACTTGCCCTTCTGACATGCTTCACAAAGAGCATCTGATTTTTATTTCAGATTTGGGAGTCCTCTGACCAGATTTAGTTTGTTAATCTGAGAAATCTTTCTCAAACTAGCATGTCCTAATCTTCTGTGCCAGACCCATTGCTCCTCAGAAACAGACATAAGGCAAGTCACCTTCTGCTTCTCAAGATCAGAAAGATCAATCTTATAAATGTTGTTCTTTCTCTTGCCTGTAAATAGGATTGAGCCATCCTTCTGACTTACAGCCTGGCAAGACTTTTGATTGAAGATTATATCATAACCATTGTCACTTAATTGACTTATGGATAATAAGTTATGCGTTAATCCTTCTACAAGAAGTACATTAGTTATGGAAGGAGAGTTACCAAGACTTATGGTTCCAGAGCCAATGATTTTGCCCTTCTGATCTCCTCCAAACTTGACTTCTCCACCTGGTTTAAGCACCAGGTCTTGGAATGTAGACCTTCTTCCCGTCATGTGTCGCGAGCACCCAGAGTCCAGGTACCATGACATTTTTCTTTTTGACCTCTTTGCCGCCAAAGATATCTGCAACAGAAATTATCTTCTCCTTAGGTACCCACAATTTCTTGGGTCCTTTCTTGTTAGTTCTCCTCAAGTTCTGATTGAACTTGGGTTTAGCAACATATTTAACAGGAGGAACAGCATGATATTCTTTAGGTTTGTCAGCATGATATTTCTTAGGATGTGTCACATGCTTCTTGGTGTGAACAGTGTTAAACTTCTGTGCATGTGAAGTGAGCCTAATATCATGAGCATGGCCATATTTGAACTGATCATACAATGGCTTGTATGTGATCTTCAGATCATCAACAGGTTCAAATTTATGTGAGGTATCACCCTCATAGCCAAAACCAAACCTTCTGTTTCCAGAAACACCATATATCATAGAAGCAAGATGACTTCTGCCAATACTTCTAGATAAGAACTTTCTGAAGCTCGAGTCATATTCTTTCAGAATATGATTCTTGCTAGGAATGGATTTTTCTGTTTCAAAAGGAGATCCATTATCTTTGGATAGATTTAAAACTTTTTCCTTCAGTTTAGAGTTTTCCACTTCCAGCTTCTTAGTTTCAAATTCAAACTGCTTCTTCAGCTTTTTATATTTGATACTAAGATGAGCCTTGAGTTCCAGAAGTTCTGTTAAACTAGAAACTAACTCTTCTCTAAATAGTTCAGAAAATACCTCTTCAGAATCTGATTCTGATGTAGATTCTGATCCATCATCTTCTGTAGCCATCAGCGCGAAGTTGGCTTGTTCTCCTTCAGAGTCTGATTCTGATTCTGATTCAGAATCATCCCATGTTGCCATAAGACCTTTCTTCTTATGAAACTTCTTTTTGGGATTCTCCTTCTGAAGTTTTGGACACTCGTTCTTGTAATGTCCAGGCTCATTGCACTCATAGCAGACAACCTTCTTCTTGTCAGATCTTCTGTCACCAGAAGATTCTCCACGTTCAAATCTCTTTGAACTTCTGAAGCCTCTGAACTTCCTTTGCTTGCTCTTCCAGAGTTGGTTTACCCTTCTGGAGATCATGGACAGTTCATCTTCTTCTTCAGATTCTGATTCTTCAGGATCTTCTTCTCTAGCCTGAAAAGCGTTAGTGCATTTCTTAACATTAGATTTTAATGCAATAGACTTACCTTTCTTCTGAGGCTCGTTTGCATCCAGCTCTATTTCATGGCTTCTCAAGGCACTGATAAGCTCTTCCAAAGAAACTTCATTCAGATTCTTGGCAATCTTGAATGCAGTCACCATTGGACCCCATCTTCTGGGTAAGCTTCTGATAATCTTCTTTACATGATCAGCCTTGGTGTAACCTTTATCCATAACTCTTAATCCAGCAGTTAGCGTTTGAAATCTTGAGAACATCTTCTCAATGTTTTCATCATCCTCCATCTTGAAGGCTTCATATTTCTGGATTAGAGCAAGAGCTTTAGTCTCCTTGACTTAAGCATTTCCCTCATGGGTCATTTTCAATGACTCATATATATCATAGGCAGTTTCCCTGTTAGATATCTTCTCATACTCAGCATGAGAGATAGCATTCAGCAAAACAGTCCTACATTTATGATGATTCTTGAAAAGCTTCTTCTGATCATCATCCATTTCTTGCCTGGTAAGCCTTACGCCACTAGCTTTCACTGGATGTTTGTAACCATCCATAAGAAGATCCCATAGTTCACCATCTAGACCAAGAAAGTAACTTTCCAGTTTATCTTTCCAGTATTCAAAGTTTTCACCATCAAATACTGGTGGTCTAGTATAACCATTGTTACCATTATATTGCTCAGCAGAGCCAGATGTAGATGCAGGTGGATTTGTTGGAATTTCACCAGCCATCTTATACTGAAGCATTTTTCTCTTCCTGAATCTTTTCTAAACACGGTTAAGTGCTTGCACCTTGAAACCGGCGCTCTGATGCCAATTGAAGGATAGAAAAACACTTAGAAAGGGGGGTTTGAATAAGTGTAGTCTAAAAACTTGAACGATAAAAACAAATTGCACAGTTATTTTTATCCTGGTTTGTTGTTAACTAAACTACTCCAGTCCACCCCCACGGTGTGATTTACCTCACCTGAGGATTTAATCCACTAATCTCAACAGATTACAATGGTTTTCCACTTAGCCCACGACTAAGTCTTCTAGAGTATCCTGATCACAACCTGATCACTCTAGGAACAAATGCTTAGACACAAGCTAAGACTTTTCTAGAGTATCCTGACCACCACGTGATCACTCTAGTTACAACTGCTTAGACACAAGCTAAGACTTCCTAGAGTATCCTGATCACACTTGATCACTCTAGTTACTTACAAATTAATGTAATCAAATCTAAGAGTATTACAATGCTTCTGAAAAGCTTTAATCACTACAGTGATATTTCTCTTAAAGTTTAAGCTTAATCTCACTAATATATTACAACAGCAATGTAGTGAGCTTTGATGAAGATGAAGTTTCTGAGCTTTGAGTTGAATAGCGTTTCAGCAAGTTATTCAGAATAGGTTCGTTCAGAATTCGTCACCTTGCTTCTCATCAGAACTTCATATTTATAGGCACTTGAGAAGATGACCGTTGGGAGCATTTAATGCTTAGCGTGTTCCGTACAGCATTGCATTTAATGTTTCACGCTTTTGTCAACTACCTCGAGCCTTGTTCACGCTGTGTCTACTGACGTTGCCTTTAATAGCTTCCAACGTTTCTTTTGTCAGTCAGCGTAGCCTGCCACCTGTACTATCTTCTGATCTGATGTTTGTGTATACAACGTTTGAATATCATCAGAGTCAAACAGCTTGGTGCATAGCATCTTCTTGTCTTCTGACCTTGAAGTGCTTCTGAGCGTGATACCATGAGAACTTCAGTGTTTCTGCTTCTGAACTCAAGTTCTTCTGATGCTTCCATAGACCCATGTTCTGATTCTGCCTTGACCATCTTCTGATGTCTTGCCAGACCATGTTCTGATGTTGCATGCTGAACCTTCTGAGTCAAAGCTTCTGAGCGTTGATTTGTGCATACTCTTTATATATTTCCTGAAAAGGAAATTGCAATGTATTAGAGTACCACATTATCTCACACAAAATTCATATCCTTGTTATCATCAAAACTAAGAATATTGATCAGAACAAATCTTGTTCTAACAACACTAAGTCCATCCCGAATTCTCTACCAAAAATGTCAACCGGACAATTCAAGCATGCAGACGAAGTAGTTACTGAACCCGACGCAGGAGTGTCAATAACCATGCTTCCATTTATATCAGATATCTCAAGATTTAACCTCTCAGCACAATCCAAAGAAATAAAGGAATGCGTTGCTCCAATATCAATAATTGCAATTAAAGGTGTGCCATGAATGAAACACGTACCTTTAATCAGTCTGTCTTCTGGAGTAGTATCTGACCCGGTCAAAGCAAAAACCTTTCCTCCCGATTGGTTCTTCTTTGGCTTGGTACAATTCGGACTAATGTCACCCTCTTCACCACAGTTGTAACAAGTCACACTCTTCCTCTTACAATCAGCAGCAATATGAACCACCTGGTCACACTTGTAACATTTCTTCTGATCATTCTTACACTCGTTCCGACGATGTCCCACCTCACCACAATTGTAACATCTGATACGAGCACTAGAATCTCCCCCACTGGGTTTCTTCCAATCAGCAGGTTTACCTCTACCATATGGCTTACCTCTGTCCATAGGCTTCTTACCCTTCCTGTCAACCAACTCGCGAGAGTGAGATGACTTCAGCTTGATGTTATCTTCTTCGAAGATCCTGCTACAATCCACCAGGTCAACAAACCTCTGAATCCTCTGGTATCTAATACCCTGCTTGATCTCATCACGAAGACCATTCTCAAACTTGACACATTGTGAGAATTCACTGGCTTCACCATTGTTGTAGTGTACATAATACTTTGCCAGCTCCACAAACTTTGCAGCATACTCTGGTACCGTCATGTTACCTTGGACCAGCTCCAGAAATTCAATTTCCTTTCTGCCCCTAACATCTTCGGGAAAATACCTCCTCAAAAATTCCCTTTTGAATATAGCCCAAGTAACTTCTATACCATCAGCATCCAGTTCAGCTCTGGTTGCCAACCACCAGTCATCATCCTCTTCAGATAACATGTGAGTGCCATACCTCACCTTGAGATTCTCAGCACAGTCAATGACTCTGAAAATCCGCTCGATCTCCTTAAGCCATTTCTGAGCACCCTCGGGATCATGCGTGCCTTTGAACAATGGAGGATTGTTCCTCTGAAAATTCCCCAATTGCCTATCAGCACCAATTCCCGCTCCTACAGCTCCTCCTCCAAGCACACCAGCAATCATACCCAGAGCTTCTGCAATAGCATCATCATTTCATCCACCTCTTCCAGCCATTGCTCTGCTTAATCACAAACAATCCAGTCAGAAACAAAAGTATCGACAAATAACTCGTATTAGTCGCATACACAGAAAGACTGACACTAAGACTCTGGTCACAACGACCGACTATGCTCTGATACCACTATTGTAACACCCTTCTAAACCCTGTGGCAATTAATCAAATTAAATCAGAGTAACATGCATAAGGGCGTTACAATTAATAAATAAAAATAAACCGCATCGGTCACAAGTCATGCATTCACTGAAGAAACATACTAACATAACTCATAAATAAACTATCTCATGTTTACACAGCGGAATAAGTCATCAACTAGCATTACATCATCCATGCTTTAATCCTCAAATAAGATAAACAAAACAGAGTTAATGTCATAAACTAAAAACAGCGTTCCCCAGTGTTACACTTATCAGAGCATGACCCGACGCTAACCGACACATTGACTCATGAGCTAATCCTCACCGAGTCGAAGCCGCTATCCTCAATCTGAAAAATATAGTGTAAGGGTGAGTCTCATTCGCAATTAACAAATATTATTGCATTATAAATAACAGTACATCAACAGTTATATCTTTCACCCAACTCATCTATATTCAGATCATCCATCAACATCCCCACACAAACCATCAAACAATACAAGAGTATACATATAGTCATTTATCAAATCCATGCAAATGAATGCAACTGACTCTATGCATATGGTACCAACATCATCAATGGGAATCACCCACCGACCGATCTATCATCATCCAGATACGGCCCTGCCAGCACAAATTCCACACAATTGGAATTCTGCCATTCACTGAATCCTTTCATCATCTAGGATTCAGCTCTCATCAATGCTTATGAATGCATGCAAACATATATATAACATACTTTCATCATCTCCATTCTATGAGTAGCATCATCTATACTCATTTCATCATCATCATCATCATCATTACTAAGCATGTTCATATATACATTAACATCATTCAATACAATCGATTATCAGTAAACCACAAAATCACATTACCAGGTTTACACAGTCCCAAACAGCATACAAAACAGACCTACAGATCGAAAGTTACGCATCATTGAACTTTCCAGAAAATCACAAAACAGAATTTTCACACACAGCGACCATACGCGTATCACCAATCCCATACGCGTATCACCCATAGCCCATACGCGTCCATACGCGTATCACCAGAACCAAATTTTTCCTAGAAGCAACCTCATACGCGTATCAGCCTTGCCATACGCGTATCACCAGATTCAATTTCCTCTTTAAAATTTCCATACGCGTATGAGCCTCCTCATACGCAACCAGCCAGTATAGTGTGTTTTGGGACAGGGAAGCAGCGTATCATACGCGTATAGCCCTTGGGGAATGTCCCTCATACGCGTATGACCTCATCCCATACGCGTATGACACTATTCCATATGCGAAAAACCAGAAAATGCCCAGAATTCAGCAGTTTTCGTAAGAGTCCAATTCTCACTCATCTACTCATACCAGTCAATGATTTTGAGTCTAAACAGCCAAAACTCACGTTTTCATACACAGGACTCATCCATATAGATTAATCTATCTTCCTATATCAATTCATACATCAAAATCCCATAATCTAATCAATCCTTAGAACTCAAAACCTAACTCTGACATACAAATCGAATTGACTCAACAATACAGCTATTCATACACTATTCATCTATAATCACAATAAGAGATGATAATTGGAAGAGTCCCCCCTTACCTTAGCCAAATTCTTGATTTTTGGTCTCTTCCTCTTTGTTCCTCTTTCACGTTCTTCGCGTTCCAACTTCTCTCTTTTCACGTTCTATTCTTTCCTTCCCAATTCTAATTATTTTATGAAAATAATAATAAAATTAGTAAAGGGTCTTCCTATACCACACCCCCTTCTTTTACTATTTCTCACATGGCCTAAATGCCATAAACCATTATTTTCACAAAACCTTAATAATTCTAATTATTAACTCAATATTCCAAATTAAATTAATATTAAAATTATACGGGTGTTACACTTCTTGCGCTGATTTTGTGCATACTCTATATATATTTCCTGAAATGGAAATTGCATAGGATTAGAGTACCACATTGTCTCAAGCAAAATTCATATACATTGTTATCATCAAAACTAAGAATATTGATCAGAACAAATCTTGTTCTAACACTCTTGACCCGAGCAGACTTGATTCAGTACATACGGGTTTTGGGAGGTGACTGTGTTGCTGCTGCCGAGGATACCTATAACTCCTCTGTGGCCCAACTCAAGTTGAAGAACCCTGGGGTGGAGTTGGTGACCGAGGGCACCAGGCCATATCACCGTGTGGAAGGCGACCAAATTGTCTCTCCGAATTTCGAGGAAGAGCCAACAACCCTTGAGATCGGGGAAGTCCAGATGGAGGAAGGTGCATGAAAATTTATGGTGTTAAGCTTTTGGCCTGCGCGCCGTTATTTTGTTGTGACGTTTCGGGGGGTATGCCCCCCGTTTTTGATTTGTAATGATATTACCGGCTCAGTTTTTTATGGCCGTAGTCGGGCACACTCTCGGGCTACTTGCTCGTTTTAATTTGAAAGTACTTTATTTTTAAAGCCCTTTTTTGTGGTGTCCGTTTCTTCAAGTCTGTGCGCATGCGTTTTGACTCCTTGGGCGGCGCGTCGCTGGTTTCCAACGGTTTTGTCTTTTAATGCTTTGTCTGTTTCCAGAAACGCCTTTTTACTTTTCCCTATAAAAGGAGGTCTTATGAGCCTCTTCTTCTTCTTCATTTTTACGCAGGATTGGGTGGTTCAAAGGAGAAGAAGGTTTCCACAATCTCATGCTCTCGTGGAGTAAAGGGGGTGAAGGGGAAAAAGAAGGAGGCCTCCGCCGGGTCTGGTTCCCGCTCTCAAGGGGCTCGTGGTCCTACTGCGCAGGTTCAGTCCTCCGGTGTGAGGGTGGTGACCAACGCAGATGGTACGGAGATGGAGTGGGATGAGGATTGGTATCAATACCTTCATTCGGAGGAATTCATTCGTCGGGCGGAATAATGCTTTTAGTTTTCATTTGATGCATGTATTTTGTAACTTTTGTCGACAATAAATAAAATGTTATTGTTGTAGTTTTTGCTTGTGTTTTGTATAGTTAGGAGGTTTGCTCGATTATGATGTAATGGTCGCCAAGTGTGTGGAACTTTGGTAGATGGACGGGGACAGGTGCCTGGCGAGGGTGAGTCTCAAGCCTCATTGTGTTGAGTTCTGAGTCTCATGGCGTGAACGGTCCCCTCGCGAGCGAGGTGTTCTGCCGTCGTGGTACTTGTTTACGACGGGGATGCTCGGTATTCATGCCCCCCCGAAGGACAAGGAGTCCACTCGATTAAGAGGGTGGACTTCTTTCTTTTTGTTTCATTATGAGGTGCTCGGCGTGTACCCGGGCCGCACCTGCATTTAGGTGTAATACTGCTTGAGATTTTCAACGTTCCAAGGTCGAGCGAGTTCTTCTCTGTCGCGGGTCAAAAAAATCATCGCCACGAAATTGTATCGAACAGAGTCGCCACCAAATTTTATCTATTCCAATGGGAAAGGGAAAATATTGATAAAACCCACAAATGAAATGAACAAATATGGTCTTCGCAACCAAATTTGGGTTCGGGAGTCGGTTAGGCAAGGGGAAGGTATTAGCACCCCTTACCTCCATCGTACTCGATGGGACCCATTTAGTTATTCTTGTGATTAATTGTTAGCTTATTATCTACTTGCATTCTTTATTAGGTTGGAAAGAGACAAAACTAGGTTTTTTATTATTGTGCTCGCCAAGATATTTGAATCTTGTGCCTACGTATTCCCAATGGGGAAAGTCAGAGCGTTCGTAGTTCGGGGCTACGAAATTATATTTTTTATTTAGTGTGCTCGCCAAGACATTTGAGCCTTGTGCCTACATATCTTCAATGGAAGAATCAGAGCGATTGTAGTTCGAATGAACTACGAAATTATTGGTTAATTTTATGGGTCTAATCGCACTTGGGCGGAAAAGACGAGTTTTTTAATGTGGTTCGCACTTGGGCGAGATTTGCACTAGGGCAAGGAAATATGAGTTTGAAATAGGTGTTTTATGAAAAGATGGAATTCAAGTATGTAAACAATGGCTTAACGGCCATCGCCTAAAATACTTGAAAGGGCATTTGCTAAATTGAACTTGATGAAGTTTTTTAATTTGATACAAGCATTCAAACAAAAGCTTAACGGCCATCGCCTAAATGCTTGAAAGAGCAACTTGTACAAGTACGTACAAACCCCTCTTGGGTTGTGAAAAAGATTGGAACGGCTCGAGTTTTGAGAAGTCCTTAATGAGATACAAACATTCAAACAAAGGCTTAACAGCCATCGCCTAAATATTTTAGAACAACTTGTACAAGTACGTACAAACCCTTCTAATTTCATCCATTGTGGACTCAACTCAATTCGATTGTAAAAAGCATTTTGATTGAAAAAAGGAACTTGGTATTGACCAAGATTTGTTATGAAAAGATTCGCACTTGGGCGAAGAAAGGAATGATTTAATGATTTGAAATTGTTTAATTTTAGTGTTTTGTTGAAAGATCGGACAAATTGAGTTTTAGGTTTTTAATGGAATCTAAGCATTCAAACAAAAGCTTAACGGCCATCGCCTAAATGATTTAGAGCAACTTGTACAAGTACGTACAAACCCCTCTTGATTCACCCATTATAAACCAAATTCAATTTGATTATCAAAAGCGTTTTGTAGAGAAAGGTGAGACAAATCGAATTTTAAGGAGTCTTTAATGGAATCTAAGCATTCAAACAAAATCTTAACGGCCATCGCCTAAATGCTTTAGAGCAACTTGTACAAGTACGTACAAACCCCTCTTGATTCATCCATTATGAACTAAACTCGATTCAATTATAAGTGTTTTTGATTATGAAGAAGAAGTTTTAAAAAAAGAACTTAGTGTTGATCAAAGTTTATAAATTTTGTTTGAGTGAGAAAATGAGTTGTATCAATGACTTAATTAGTTTATATGAATTAAGGAAAAAAAAGAGGTGTATCGATGAAAAAGGGTTTATAAATAAAAATGAACTAGGCCCATTAATTATCATGGCCCAAACTCACAAAAAAACCTAATTAACTTCTAAAAAAAAACTCTAAATAATAATTAGTAAAGAAATTAGAGAAAAGAATGAGTAAATAAAAATAAAAATAAATAGAAAAAAAATGGTGAGAAGGCAGTGGCGTCCCTCCCCTTAAAATCTCTCCTGAGTTGTTTTTCTTAATCTTTTTTTAATTTAATTAGGAAAAAAACAATTACAGTTATATATATTAAAAAAAGGAAGAGAAAAAAAAATAAGTATGGGAGAAAAAAATAAGGGAAAAACCGTCCCACCCCACAAAAATCTCATGGAATGTTTTTATTTATTTTATAATTAAATGCATTAATTGAAAATAAAGAATAAATTAAATTAAATAAAATCAAAATAAACTTAAACAAAATAGAACTCTCCCTTATTTTCAATACTCGTTCCAACTCCTTCTCTCTCGCTCATATGAAACAGAGCAAAAGAACGCTCTCAACCCTCAACTCTCGATTTCTCCCCCTCTCACCGATTTTTACGATTAATCAAGCAGAACGAACCTAAACAACAATTATGCATCAAAAACCCTAACCCCAACCTGAACCCTAAGCGGCAAACGTTCAGCCCCATCAGAAATTGAAGCATACCCGCGTTGCTACATGGTTCGGTTTTCAACACAAACAAAGAATCACAATGGACTCGAAGAAAATCGACAAGCGTCCTACCAAAATCCGATCTCCATAACAATCCCGTGAGATTTTGCGTATAAGCGCTTTCACGATTGCGTTAGGGTCATCCGCGGATTTCAATCGGTAAGTCTAAAATCGAACTAGATTAACACGGTTTGCTTTGTGAAATTTTAAGCAGAAAATGTACTGATACGATTTGTTTATGGTTTATGCAGAAAAACGAAATGCGTTAAAATCAAGAATGGTAATGGTCAGACCAACGTGGATGAGGATTCATTCGATATTGCGATATCACCTCAGCACCATGGAGTTCTAGCAAGCTAGCTTCTTCTCAAGGGCTTTTCATCAGTGAGCATAAAGAAATTTAGCCATGGTATTTGAAGAGAGATTACATCATAACAATCAATTTTTACAAATTTACATCAGAACGGTAATAAAATACAATGTTTCAGGTACACTTTTATACCTTCTCCTTCTAGCTTTTACTGAATCTCTGCTTCTAGTTCTGTGTGGTGGGCTGAATGCAGGTTTCTTAGGCTAAATCAAGCAGAGTTTCAGTGTGAAACTCTATTGATTCATTGAGAGAGGAGAGCCTTTGGTGAGGTGAATGAAGGGTGGTTCTTTCTTCCTTTCTTACTGAGTTCTATTAGGGTTTTTAGTGACCAAGTGTGGCTGCCGCTCCCCTTTTCCTTTGTGATTTTAGCTCTGTTATATAGCTGAAGGATAGTGAGAATTGGGGGGAAAACTATTGAAGTTTTAAACAATTTTGGTAATCTGTTTCATTTGCTTTTGTGTGCAGGTTTTGCTGTACCATTTTTGTGAAAGGTTTGGATTGTTGCTGCAGGGTTTTTGTTGTTTTGGAGCAGCAGGTTTTGTGTGACCACTTTTGTGAAAGAGCCAGGCTGTTGTCTTGCAAAGCAGTAGGCTTGGGGTGATGATAGAGCACATTTACATGAAGGGCTTGCGTGGGACCACATCTTATGAGCAAGAAAACCTTTTTTTGTTTTGTTTTGTCTGATGCAAACTAGTTTAAAGGAAAAATAGAACCAATGTTTGAACATGAAAAAAAAGAGTGGGCCAAAGAAAGTGGGCCTGATGTAAATAAAACTATTGATGTAATCTAAAGCTAATGAAATCTTATTTCTATTCCTATTTTATTTTAACCCAAAAACAAGTCATATTTAATTAACTAAAAAGATGCAAGATGCAAATGCTAATAAAACATAAATTGAAGAAAACTCATTGTTTTGTTATTTTTTCAAATTTATAATTTTGAGTTTAATATTCATTTATTTAATAATGACATTTCAAATTAATAAATAAGTCAATTATTAAAAAATAAATAATAAAAGGATAATGGATGTAAATGAATCTATTATGACTAGATGTTATGCAGATGGAAAAAAAAACTTAGGTCAAAATTTAGGGTGCGACAGATGCCCCTATTTAATTATCTTTAGCCAGATAGTTCGAACGACTTTAGTCTTCGGGATATCAAAGGCGAAAGGTAATTAAATACTAAGTGACCTGAATTTTGACCCTTGATGCGATGAAATGTCATGAATGCATGGATGCATGAATTCTTGTTGGGGATATGGAAATGGAAAGTAAATCTCTGCGAGAATTGATAAAATGATTGGAGAATTAATGGTACAAGGTGTCACAAGAGACAAACTACCACCATAGAAACAAAGTAAAAGACGAATGAACTCCACAAGGGAATATCGACAAAGCAACTCAATTGGGGAAAAAATTGCAATAAAGGGATATCCAATTCCACTAGGGAATGGAATCCAACTCCACTGGAGAAGAGATTACAAATCTACTGGGGAAACACTTCATTGGCAGAGAAACAAAATAATCACCAACGTTTACTGAAGGTGAACTACCAACTTTTACTGATGGTAGAGAAACAAAATAATCACCAACGTTTACTGAAGGTGAACTACCGACTTTTATTGAAGGTAGAGAAACAAAAGATACACCGACGTTTACTGAAGGTGAACTACCGACTTTTACTGAAGGTAGAGAAACAAAAGATACACCGACGTTTACTGAAGGTGAACTACCGACTTTTACTGAAGGTAGAGGGACAAAAGATACACCAACGTTTACTGAAGGTGAACTACCGACTTTTACTGAAGGTAGAGAAACGAAAGATACACCAACGTTTACTGAAGGTGAACTACCGACTTTTACTGAGGGTAGAGAAATGAAAGATACGCCAACGTTTACTGAAGGTGAACTACCAACTTTTACTGATGGTAGAGAAACAAAAGAATCACCGACGTTTACTGAAGGTGAACTACCAACTTTTACTGATGGTAGAGAAATGAAAGATACACCGACGTTTACTGAAGGTGAACTACCAACTTTTACTGAAGGTAGAGAAACAAGGGATACACCAACGTTTACTGAAGGTGAACTACCAACTTTTACTGAAGGTAGGGAAACAAAAGGATTGATGGATATTGGAGAGAGGAAAAACATTAACTTGATGGAGGTAAAACAAAATGCCATCAACTATCGAGTTGGCTTTAAAACAAGACATGACTAACATTAACCAGTGGATTAATGAAGGTGAAACAAATTTGTTCTCAACTAGTGAGTTGACTCTATCAACCAGCGGATTGACAAAGAAAAACTGTTTTCAACCAGTGGGTTGCTTTGATCTAAGCGGAAAGTAAATGATTGACTGTAACCAGCGGGTTAACAAGATGAACGATAGATTTCAACCAGTGGGTTGGCAAAACAAGTGATATTCAATCAGTGGATTGACACAAAAAAGACAAACTTCAACCAGTAGGTTGACAAAATGAGTGATATTCAATCAGTGGATTGACACAGAAAGAGATAAAGTTCAACCAGTGGGTTGACAAAACAAGATAATATTCAATCAGTGGATTGACACGAAAAAGATAGACTTCAACCAGTGGGTTGACAAAACAAGATAATGTTCAATCAGTGGATTGATACAAAAAAGATAAACTTCAACCAGTGGGTTGACAAAATGAGTGATATTCAATCAGTGGATTGACACGGAAAAAGATAAAGTTCAACCAGTGGGTTGATAAAACAAGTGATCTTCAATCAGTGGATTGAAATGAAAAAGATAAACTTCAACCAGTGAGTTGACAAAACAAGATAATAACTTTCAACCGGTGGGCTGACAAGAACTAGGAAAACTTTCCTCAACCAGGGGGTCGATAGGAAGTGAAATATTAATCTTCTACCAATGATTTGATACAAACGATGAGAAGATGTGTGGTCCCAACCAGAGGGTTGATAAAACAAATGACTTTCAATCAGCGGACTGACAACAATTGAAAAATGCGATCCATGAATAAAGTCAACCAGTGGGCAGACAAAAACGAACAGAACGGTTCTCAACTAGTAGGCTGATTCAAAAGACCAGAAGGTAAATGATTAATCCCAACCAGTGGGTTGGAAAAGGTTAACAAGCATGTTCTCAACCAGTGGGTTGACAAGAAAATAATGATTGCAGTGACATCGTCGGGGATTATGAATCCATGCATGCTTTTTGCTTATGTATGTGATATCTTTGTTTTTTCTTTTGTGCAAATTGATGCACGTGTAATGATGTATGATGGTTGATCAATGCAAGTAACGAATTTACTGGATGTGTGCCAATGGGCAATGCATTTTTGGTGTCAATGGTGGACCAGGCTTGGTTTTCAGTGGAAATGACCGAGAAGGATTGAAATTTGATTTGATGTTGTGGGAGGTTGCCCCATGAATGATATGCATGATTGATGAATGCATGTTATGAATGAAATTTATGGTTAGGAATGCTTTGACATGTGCCCCAGTGGAGAGTCATGATTTTTTTTGTAAAGTGGAAAAAGGTACCTTGGTGCAAGCATAATTCCCGACACCAATTCTGATTTTAAGGACTTCTTGATATGGCATAATCTGCTTGGACCACGTGAAGGAAAGGTTTTGGCCTTGACTTGCCCCAGAATGTTGAGTATATGGGGAAACTTTGCTTCAACAAAATTTGGATTCAAACAGATGATTCTGAGATGACATGCCCCAGTGTTTGGGATCTTTGAAATGAAATTCCCCTGAATGATGGACTTCTGAAGTGACGTGACCTTGATGGTTCCACTTTAGGCTCTTCGAATGAGTTCCATTGTTGGATTTTCCTTGATGGAAAGTGCTTACTTACAAATGAAACAATTCAATTCAAAATGGTAATTTTAATGCGACGTGCATGCAAGTTTTGAAACAAATCATTTATTGAAATGAAACTGTGGTATACAATGAATAAATTTCAATGAGGATATGATGGAAGTTTGGATTTCAAGGTGAAAAATGATGTGATAACGTGGTATCAAAACAAATGATTAGCAAGTATTTAGGAGTCAGGTTAACGCAACCTTGCTTTAGTATGCTTTCAAAAGAAACCTTGCTTCAATTAGGACTTTCGAAGGTTGTAACGTGGTCAGGTTCACGGTTTAAGAAACAAAGGATATAGGCTCAAATTTTAATTTTAACCCACCCATTCTTCGTAATGTACTCCAGTCCTAAGTTCAGTTAACTTCTTTAAGTATTCGACTTCCAAGAGAATTTGCATATGATGATTGAGAACCAATGGATTCTGAGGTGGCAGTCATTTATTCTTCTTTGAAATTCGCACAAGTTTGTTCTTGTTTTTTTTTTGTCAGTGATCTTTTGATCTCTTTTTATTTTGACTTTTGTATCCCTTTTTTTTTGCCTAAGTCTCCTTTTTAGGTTTTGACTTAGCGGGATTTTCTTTGATTTTTTTTTAAAACAAACTTGTATGACATTTGTACAATAATATGAGAATTTGAGAGTTGTGACTGCCTTATTGATGTTCCAAGGGAAACAACTGTTATAAGATTTGTATGTTCACTACTACTTCGACATTGTGTACGAAGAGAGGATGCAGTTAAACCTTTGGTCGGGAATGGTTCCCATGAAATGATTCTCTTGGAAATCAGATGCATTAGTCATTGTAACTGAACAACTACCCTGCCCCAGGTTTTGATTAAGGGTTTTGATTTCGTGCAGAAAGAAAACACCTACTTCTAAGGCTCAAAGGGGTTAACAAGGGATTACCATCCTTATATCTCCAGTGTTTGGGAATTTGAAAGAATGCCTGTACATCATCAACAAAGTTTTATTTGAAAGCACACTGATGCAAATTGGATATTTCGTTTATCGTCATCCTCCCTCGAATCTTGCTTAGACAAAAAGCTGATAAAGAAAGTGAAGTGGAAAAGCAAAGAAATTTTGTATTTTTGAATTTGTGTAAATGATACGGAAATAAAACAAGAAAAACACATTATGATTGATTCAAAACAAATGCAATGCTCATTTCATTAAAATTACGATTAAAGATGAAAGAATTCAAATGCAATATAGCACAATACCGACAAGGATGAACTTCCTCGTCTGATAGCTGGTTTTAGGCATGTCCCTAGTGTCTTGGCACTCTTGAGGCTATGGGGTTGTTTAACCACATCGTGTATCGAGGTTGACCATTCTTGGTGTTTAACGCTTTGAAGTATTTCCATGATAATGACCACAAACCTTTTGGATACAATTCTTGTCTCTTTGAAGCTCACTCAACGTCTTCTATGACATGCTTCGAGTCCAAAAGAGTGTCGGGTAATTAACTTGCTTTGCCAAAAAGTATGAGTACTGGATTTTTGAAATGAGGATGCATGTTAATGAATGCAAATGCATGATGATTTTTATTTTTTTTAATGCAAAAATGAATGCCATATCATATCATGTATGATTCACAAGTAATGGATTTTCAATCAACTGGATACAGAAACATTCAAATTACTTGGCACACAGTCTAAGGTTTTTATCTTGAAAAAGGTTCTAGACGCGGTTCTCAGAGTTACGAGCTCCTTTTGAAAACTCAGTCATCTAGTAAATAACTTACCATCCAAATGTGTTTTCAAATGAAGCCTATTCTGAGTGTGGTTTTCGCACTTACCTACAGTAATAGTTACGTTACGCAAGTTGGGCGCGAAACCACCATTTCCTAAAAGTCATGGTTTAAGGGTTTTTCTAAAGGTCCCTAGAGTCGGCAGTCCGAATTGGAAACATCTTAGCCCAAGTAAATAACTTACTTAGTCACAGACATCTCCTCAAAGGACCTACTCCAGGCGGGGTTTTAGTACCTCTCACTTGACACTACGTCAAGCGAGTTTAATACTAGACCACCATCTTATCTTACGTATCACTCGAGCTCGGGTGTAGAGCTTTTTTCTCACATGCGCCAATAATCAAGAGATTTCAACCACAATAATGAGAAATTAAACAAAGATGTAATAAAGACAAATAAGGAAGCAAGTAAGTAAAGCTAGCAAATATCACAATAAAACTAAATTAGGGTTGACTCTCTTTAGTGATATCAATCCCCAGCAGAGTCGCCAGCTGTCGCGGGTCAAAAAAATCATCGCCACGAAATTGTATCGAACAGAGTCGCCACCAAATTTTATCTATTCCAATGGGAAAGGGAAAATATTGATAAAACCCACAAATGAAATGAAATGAACAAATATGGTCTTCGCAACCAAATTTGGGTTCGGGAGTCGGTTAGGCAAGGGGAAGGTATTAGCACCCCTTACCTCCATCGTACTCGATGGGACCCATTTAGTTATTCTTGTGATTAATTGTTAGCTTATTATCTACTTGCATTCTTTATTAGGTTGGAAAGAGACAAAACTAGGTTTTTTATTATTGTGCTCGCCAAGATATTTGAATCTTGTGCCTACGTATTCCCAATGGGGAAAGTCAGAGCGTTCGTAGTTCGGGGCTACGAAATTATATTTTTTATTTAGTGTGCTCGCCAAGACATTTGAGCCTTGTGCCTACATATCTTCAATGGAAGAATCAGAGCGATTGTAGTTCGAATGAACTACGAAATTATTGGTTAATTTTATGGGTCTAATCGCACTTGGGCGGAAAAGACGAGTTTTTTAATGTGGTTCGCACTTGGGCGAGATTTGCACTAGGGCAAGGAAATATGAGTTTGAAATAGGTGTTTTATGAAAAGATGGAATTCAAGTATGTAAACAATGGCTTAACGGCCATCGCCTAAAATACTTGAAAGGGCATTTGCTAAATTGAACTTGATGAAGTTTTTTAATTTGATACAAGCATTCAAACAAAAGCTTAACGGCCATCGCCTAAATGCTTGAAAGAGCAACTTGTACAAGTACGTACAAACCCCTCTTGGGTGGTGAAAAAGATTGGAACGGCTCGAGTTTTGAGAAGTCCTTAATGAGATACAAACATTCAAACAAAGGCTTAACAGCCATCGCCTAAATATTTTAGAACAACTTGTACAAGTACGTACAAACCCTTCTAATTTCATCCATTGTGGACTCAACTCAATTCGATTGTAAAAAGCATTTTGATTGAAAAAAGGAACTTGGTATTGACCAAGATTTGTTATGAAAAGATTCGCACTTGGGCGAAGAAAGGAATGATTTAATGATTTGAAATTGTTTAATTTTAGTGTTTTGTTGAAAGATCGGACAAATTGAGTTTTAGGTTTTTAATGGAATCTAAGCATTCAAACAAAAGCTTAACGGCCATCGCCTAAATGCTTTAGAGCAACTTGTACAAGTACGTACAAACCCCTCTTGATTCACCCATTATAAACCAAATTCAATTTGATTATCAAAAGCGTTTTGTAGAGAAAGGTGAGACAAATCGAATTTTAAGGAGTCTTTAATGGAATCTAAGCATTCAAACAAAATCTTAACGGCCATCGCCTAAATGCTTTAGAGCAACTTGTACAAGTACGTACAAACCCCTCTTGATTCATCCATTATGAACTAAACTCGATTCAATTATAAGTGTTTTTGATTATGAAGAAGAAGTTTTAAAAAAAGAACTTAGTGTTGATCAAAGTTTATAAATTTTGTTTGAGTGAGAAAATGAGTTGTATCAATGACTTAATTAGTTTATATGAATTAAGGAAAAAAAAGAGGTGTATCGATGAAAAAGGGTTTATAAATAAAAATGAACTAGGCCCATTAATTATCATGGCCCAAACTCACAAAAAAACCTAATTAACTTCTAAAAAAAAACTCTAAATAATAATTAGTAAAGAAATTAGAGAAAAGAATGAGTAAATAAAAATAAAAATAAATAGAAAAAAAATGGTGAGAAGGCAGTGGCGTCCCTCCCCTTAAAATCTCTCCTGAGTTGTTTTTCTTAATCTTTTTTTAATTTAATTAGGAAAAAAACAATTACAGTTATCTATATTAAAAAAAGGAAGAGAAAAAAAAATAAGTATGGGAGAAAAAAATAAGGGAAAAACCGTCCCACCCCACAAAAATCTCATGGAATGTTTTTATTTATTTTATAATTAAATGCATTAATTGAAAATAAAGAATAAATTAAATTAAATAAAATCAAAATAAACTTAAACAAAATAGAACTCTCCCTTATTTTCAATACTCGTTCCAACTCCTTCTCTCTCGCTCATATGAAACAGAGCAAAAGAACGCTCTCAACCCTCAACTCTCGATTTCTCCCCCTCTCACCGATTTTTACGATTAATCAAGCAGAACGAACCTAAACAACAATTATGCATCAAAAACCCTAACCCCAACCTGAACCCTAAGCGGCAAACGTTCAGCCCCATCAGAAATTGAAGCATACCCGCGTTGCTACATGGTTCGGTTTTCAACACAAACAAAGAATCACAATGGACTCGAAGAAAATCGACAAGCGTCCTACCAAAATCCGATCTCCATAACAATCCCGTGAGATTTTGCGTATAAGCGCTTTCACGATTGCGTTAGGGTCATCCGCGGATTTCAATCGGTAAGTCTAAAATCGAACTAGATTAACACGGTTTGCTTTGTGAAATTTTAAGCAGAAAATGTACTGATACGATTTGTTTATGGTTTATGCAGAAAAACGAAATGCGTTAAAATCAAGAATGGTAATGGTCAGACCAACGTGGATGAGGATTCATTCGATATTGCGATATCACCTCAGCACCATGGAGTTCTAGCAAGCTAGCTTCTTCTCAAGGGCTTTTCATCAGTGAGCATAAAGAAATTTAGCCATGGTATTTGAAGAGAGATTACATCATAACAATCAATTTTTACAAATTTACATCAGAACGGTAATAAAATACAATGTTTCAGGTACACTTTTATACCTTCTCCTTCTAGCTTTTACTGAATCTCTGCTTCTAGTTCTGTGTGGTGGGCTGAATGCAGGTTTCTTAGGCTAAATCAAGCAGAGTTTCAGTGTGAAACTCTATTGATTCATTGAGAGAGGAGAGCCTTTGGTGAGGTGAATGAAGGGTGGTTCTTTCTTCCTTTCTTACTGAGTTCTATTAGGGTTTTTAGTGACCAAGTGTGGCTGCCGCTCCCCTTTTCCTTTGTGATTTTAGCTCTGTTATATAGCTGAAGGATAGTGAGAATTGGGGGGAAAACTATTGAAGTTTTAAACAATTTTGGTAATCTGTTTCATTTGCTTTTGTGTGCAGGTTTTGCTGTACCATTTTTGTGAAAGGTTTGGATTGTTGCTGCAGGGTTTTTGTTGTTTTGGAGCAGCAGGTTTTGTGTGACCACTTTTGTGAAAGAGCCAGGCTGTTGTCTTGCAAAGCAGTAGGCTTGGGGTGATGATAGAGCACATTTACATGAAGGGCTTGCGTGGGACCACATCTTATGAGCAAGAAAACCTTTTTTTGTTTTGTTTTGTCTGATGCAAACTAGTTTAAAGGAAAAATAGAACCAATGTTTGAACATGAAAAAAAAGAGTGGGCCAAAGAAAGTGGGCCTGATGTAAATAAAACTATTGATGTAATCTAAAGCTAATGAAATCTTATTTCTATTCCTATTTTATTTTAACCCAAAAACAAGTCATATTTAATTAACTAAAAAGATGCAAGATGCAAATGCTAATAAAACATAAATTGAAGAAAACTCATTGTTTTGTTATTTTTTCAAATTTATAATTTTGAGTTTAATATTCATTTATTTAATAATGACATTTCAAATTAATAAATAAGTCAATTATTAAAAAATAAATAATAAAAGGATAATGGATGTAAATGAATCTATTATGACTAGATGTTATGCAGATGGAAAAAAAAACTTAGGTCAAAATTTAGGGTGCGACAGATGCCCCTATTTAATTATCTTTAGCCAGATAGTTCGAACGACTTTAGTCTTCGGGATATCAAAGGCGAAAGGTAATTAAATACTAAGTGACCTGAATTTTGACCCTTGATGCGATGAAATGTCATGAATGCATGGATGCATGAATTCTTGTTGGGGATATGGAAATGGAAAGTAAATCTCTGCGAGAATTGATAAAATGATTGGAGAATTAATGGTACAAGGTGTCACAAGAGAAAAACTACCACCATAGAAACAAAGTAAAAGACGAATGAACTCCACAAGGGAATATCGACAAAGCAACTCAATTGGGGAAAAAATTGCAATAAAGGGATATCCAATTCCACTAGGGAATGGAATCCAACTCCACTGGAGAAGAGATTACAAATCTACTGGGGAAACACTTCATTGGCAGAGAAACAAAATAATCACCAACGTTTACTGAAGGTGAACTACCAACTTTTACTGATGGTAGAGAAACAAAATAATCACCAACGTTTACTGAAGGTGAACTACCGACTTTTATTGAAGGTAGAGAAACAAAAGATACACCGACGTTTACTGAAGGTGAACTACCGACTTTTACTGAAGGTAGAGAAACAAAAGATACACCGACGTTTACTGAAGGTGAACTACCGACTTTTACTGAAGGTAGAGGGACAAAAGATACACCAACGTTTACTGAAGGTGAACTACCGACTTTTACTGAAGGTAGAGAAACGAAAGATACACCAACGTTTACTGAAGGTGAACTACCGACTTTTACTGAGGGTAGAGAAATGAAAGATACGCCAACGTTTACTGAAGGTGAACTACCAACTTTTACTGATGGTAGAGAAACAAAAGAATCACCGACGTTTACTGAAGGTGAACTACCAACTTTTACTGATGGTAGAGAAATGAAAGATACACCGACGTTTACTGAAGGTGAACTACCAACTTTTACTGAAGGTAGAGAAACAAGGGATACACCAACGTTTACTGAAGGTGAACTACCAACTTTTACTGAAGGTAGGGAAACAAAAGGATTGATGGATATTGGAGAGAGGAAAAACATTAACTTGATGGAGGTAAAACAAAATGCCATCAACTATCGAGTTGGCTTTAAAACAAGACATGACTAACATTAACCAGTGGATTAATGAAGGTGAAACAAATTTGTTCTCAACTAGTGAGTTGACTCTATCAACCAGCGGATTGACAAAGAAAAACTGTTTTCAACCAGTGGGTTGCTTTGATCTAAGCGGAAAGTAAATGATTGACTGTAACCAGCGGGTTAACAAGATGAACGATAGATTTCAACCAGTGGGTTGGCAAAACAAGTGATATTCAATCAGTGGATTGACACAAAAAAGACAAACTTCAACCAGTAGGTTGACAAAATGAGTGATATTCAATCAGTGGATTGACACAGAAAGAGATAAAGTTCAACCAGTGGGTTGACAAAACAAGATAATATTCAATCAGTGGATTGACACGAAAAAGATAGACTTCAACCAGTGGGTTGACAAAACAAGATAATGTTCAATCAGTGGATTGATACAAAAAAGATAAACTTCAACCAGTGGGTTGACAAAATGAGTGATATTCAATCAGTGGATTGACACGGAAAAAGATAAAGTTCAACCAGTGGGTTGATAAAACAAGTGATCTTCAATCAGTGGATTGAAATGAAAAAGATAAACTTCAACCAGTGAGTTGACAAAACAAGATAATAACTTTCAACCGGTGGGCTGACAAGAACTAGGAAAACTTTCCTCAACCAGGGGGTCGATAGGAAGTGAAATATTAATCTTCTACCAATGATTTGATACAAACGATGAGAAGATGTGTGGTCCCAACCAGAGGGTTGATAAAACAAATGACTTTCAATCAGCGGACTGACAACAATTGAAAAATGCGATCCATGAATAAAGTCAACCAGTGGGCAGACAAAAACGAACAGAACGGTTCTCAACTAGTAGGCTGATTCAAAAGACCAGAAGGTAAATGATTAATCCCAACCAGTGGGTTGGAAAAGGTTAACAAGCATGTTCTCAACCAGTGGGTTGACAAGAAAATAATGATTGCAGTGACATCGTCGGGGATTATGAATCCATGCATGCTTTTTGCTTATGTATGAGATATCTTTGTTTTTTCTTTTGTGCAAATTGATGCACGTGTAATGATGTATGATGGTTGATCAATGCAAGTAACGAATTTACTGGATGTGTGCCAATGGGCAATGCATTTTTGGTGTCAATGGTGGACCAGGCTTGGTTTTCAGTGGAAATGACCGAGAAGGATTGAAATTTGATTTGATGTTGTGGGAGGTTGCCCCATGAATGATATGCATGATTGATGAATGCATGTTATGAATGAAATTTATGGTTAGGAATGCTTTGACATGTGCCCCAGTGGAGAGTCATGATTTTTTTTGTAAAGTGGAAAAAGGTACCTTGGTGCAAGCATAATTCCCGACACCAATTCTGATTTTAAGGACTTCTTGATATGGCATAATCTGCTTGGACCACGTGAAGGAAAGGTTTTGGCCTTGACTTGCCCCAGAATGTTGAGTATATGGGGAAACTTTGCTTCAACAAAATTTGGATTCAAACAGATGATTCTGAGATGACATGCCCCAGTGTTTGGGATCTTTGAAATGAAATTCCCCTGAATGATGGACTTCTGAAGTGACGTGACCTTGATGGTTCCACTTTAGGCTCTTCGAATGAGTTCCATTATTGGATTTTCCTTGATGGAAAGTGCTTACTTACAAATGAAACAATTCAATTCAAAATGGTAATTTTAATGCGACGTGCATGCAAGTTTTGAAACAAATCATTTATTGAAATGAAACTGTGGTATACAATGAATAAATTTCAATGAGGATATGATGGAAGTTTGGATTTCAAGGTGAAAAATGATGTGATAACGTGGTATCAAAACAAATGATTAGCAAGTATTTAGGAGTCAGGTTAACGCAACCTTGCTTTAGTATGCTTTCAAAAGAAACCTTGCTTCAATTAGGACTTTCGAAGGTTGTAACGTGGTCAGGTTCACGGTTTAAGAAACAAAGGATATAGGCTCAAATTTTAATTTTAACCCACCCATTCTTCGTAATGTACTCCAGTCCTAAGTTCAGTTAACTTCTTTAAGTATTCGACTTCCAAGAGAATTTGCATATGATGATTGAGAACCAATGGATTCTGAGGTGGCAGTCATTTATTCTTCTTTGAAATTCGCACAAGTTTGTTCTTGTTTTTTTTTTGTCAGTGATCTTTTGATCTCTTTTTATTTTGACTTTTGTATCCCTTTTTTTTTTTTGCCTAAGTCTCCTTTTTAGGTTTTGACTTAGCGGGATTTTCTTTGATTTTTTTTTAAAACAAACTTGTATGACATTTGTACAATAATATGAGAATTTGAGAGTTGTGACTGCCTTATTGATGTTCCAAGGGAAACAACTGTTATAAGATTTGTATGTTCACTACTACTTCGACATTGTGTACGAAGAGAGGATGCAGTTAAACCTTTGGTCGGGAATGGTTCCCATGAAATGATTCTCTTGGAAATCAGATGCATTAGTCATTGTAACTGAACAACTACCCTGCCCCAGGTTTTGATTAAGGGTTTTGATTTCGTGCAGAAAGAAAACACCTACTTCTAAGGCTCAAAGGGGTTAACAAGGGATTACCATCCTTATATCTCCAGTGTTTGGGAATTTGAAAGAATGCCTGTACATCATCAACAAAGTTTTATTTGAAAGCACACTGATGCAAATTGGATATTTCGTTTATCGTCATCCTCCCTCGAATCTTGCTTAGACAAAAAGCTGATAAAGAAAGTGAAGTGGAAAAGCAAAGAAATTTTGTATTTTTGAATTTGTGTAAATGATACGGAAATAAAACAAGAAAAACACATTATGATTGATTCAAAACAAATGCAATGCTCATTTCATTAAAATTACGATTAAAGATGAAAGAATTCAAATGCAATATAGCACAATACCGACAAGGATGAACTTCCTCGTCTGATAGCTGGTTTTAGGCATGTCCCTAGTGTCTTGGCACTCTTGAGGCTATGGGGTTGTTTAACCACATCGTGTATCGAGGTTGACCATTCTTGGTGTTTAACGCTTTGAAGTATTTCCATGATAATGACCACAAACCTTTTGGATACAATTCTTGTCTCTTTGAAGCTCACTCAACGTCTTCTATGACATGCTTCGAGTCCAAAAGAGTGTCGGGTAATTAACTTGCTTTGCCAAAAAGTATGAGTACTGGATTTTTGAAATGAGGATGCATGTTAATGAATGCAAATGCATGATGATTTTTATTTTTTTTAATGCAAAAATGAATGCCATATCATATCATGTATGATTCACAAGTAATGGATTTTCAATCAACTGGATACAGAAACATTCAAATTACTTGGCACACAGTCTAAGGTTTTTATCTTGAAAAAGGTTCTAGACGCGGTTCTCAGAGTTACGAGCTCCTTTTGAAAACTCAGTCATCTAGTAAATAACTTACCATCCAAATGTGTTTTCAAATGAAGCCTATTCTGAGTGTGGTTTTCGCACTTACCTACAGTAATAGTTACGTTACGCAAGTTGGGCGCGAAACCACCATTTCCTAAAAGTCATGGTTTAAGGGTTTTTCTAAAGGTCCCTAGAGTCGGCAGTCCGAATTGGAAACATCTTAGCCCAAGTAAATAACTTACTTAGTCACAGACATCTCCTCAAAGGACCTACTCCAGGCGGGGTTTTAGTACCTCTCACTTGACACTACGTCAAGCGAGTTTAATACTAGACCACCATCTTATCTTACGTATCACTCGAGCTCGGGTGTAGAGCTTTTTTCTCACATGCGCCAATAATCAAGAGATTTCAACCACAATAATGAGAAATTAAACAAAGATGTAATAAAGACAAATAAGGAAGCAAGTAAGTAAAGCTAGCAAATATCACAATAAAACTAAATTAGGGTTGACTCTCTTTAGTGATATCAATCCCCAGCAGAGTCGCCAGCTGTCGCGGGTCAAAAAAATCATCGCCACGAAATTGTATCGAACAGAGTCGCCACCAAATTTTATCTATTCCAATGGGAAAGGGAAAATATTGATAAAACCCACAAATGAAATGAAATGAACAAATATGGTCTTCGCAACCAAATTTGGGTTCGGGAGTCGGTTAGGCAAGGGGAAGGTATTAGCACCCCTTACCTCCATCGTACTCGATGGGACCCATTTAGTTATTCTTGTGATTAATTGTTAGCTTATTATCTACTTGCATTCTTTATTAGGTTGGAAAGAGACAAAACTAGGTTTTTTATTATTGTGCTCGCCAAGATATTTGAATCTTGTGCCTACGTATTCCCAATGGGGAAAGTCAGAGCGTTCGTAGTTCGGGGCTACGAAATTATATTTTTTATTTAGTGTGCTCGCCAAGACATTTGAGCCTTGTGCCTACATATCTTCAATGGAAGAATCAGAGCGATTGTAGTTCGAATGAACTACGAAATTATTGGTTAATTTTATGGGTCTAATCGCACTTGGGCGGAAAAGACGAGTTTTTTAATGTGGTTCGCACTTGGGCGAGATTTGCACTAGGGCAAGGAAATATGAGTTTGAAATAGGTGTTTTATGAAAAGATGGAATTCAAGTATGTAAACAATGGCTTAACGGCCATCGCCTAAAATACTTGAAAGGGCATTTGCTAAATTGAACTTGATGAAGTTTTTTAATTTGATACAAGCATTCAAACAAAAGCTTAACGGCCATCGCCTAAATGCTTGAAAGAGCAACTTGTACAAGTACGTACAAACCCCTCTTGGGTGGTGAAAAAGATTGGAACGGCTCGAGTTTTGAGAAGTCCTTAATGAGATACAAACATTCAAACAAAGGCTTAACAGCCATCGCCTAAATATTTTAGAACAACTTGTACAAGTACATACAAACCCTTCTAATTTCATCCATTGTGGACTCAACTCAATTCGATTGTAAAAAGCATTTTGATTGAAAAAAGGAACTTGGTATTGACCAAGATTTGTTATGAAAAGATTCGCACTTGGGCGAAGAAAGGAATGATTTAATGATTTGAAATTGTTTAATTTTAGTGTTTTGTTGAAAGATCGGACAAATTGAGTTTTAGGTTTTTAATGGAATCTAAGCATTCAAACAAAAGCTTAACGGCCATCGCCTAAATGCTTTAGAGCAACTTGTACAAGTACGTACAAACCCCTCTTGATTCACCCATTATAAACCAAATTCAATTTGATTATCAAAAGCGTTTTGTAGAGAAAGGTGAGACAAATCGAATTTTAAGGAGTCTTTAATGGAATCTAAGCATTCAAACAAAATCTTAACGGCCATCGCCTAAATGCTTTAGAGCAACTTGTACAAGTACGTACAAACCCCTCTTGATTCATCCATTATGAACTAAACTCGATTCAATTATAAGTGTTTTTGATTATGAAGAAGAAGTTTTAAAAAAAGAACTTAGTGTTGATCAAAGTTTATAAATTTTGTTTGAGTGAGAAAATGAGTTGTATCAATGACTTAATTAGTTTATATGAATTAAGGAAAAAAAAGAGGTGTATCGATGAAAAAGGGTTTATAAATAAAAATGAACTAGGCCCATTAATTATCATGGCCCAAACTCACAAAAAAACCTAATTAACTTCTAAAAAAAAACTCTAAATAATAATTAGTAAAGAAATTAGAGAAAAGAATGAGTAAATAAAAATAAAAATAAATAGAAAAAAAATGGTGAGAAGGCAGTGGCGTCCCTCCCCTTAAAATCTCTCCTGAGTTGTTTTTCTTAATCTTTTTTTAATTTAATTAGGAAAAAAACAATTACAGTTATCTATATTAAAAAAAGGAAGAGAAAAAAAAATAAGTATGGGAGAAAAAAATAAGGGAAAAACCGTCCCACCCCACAAAAATCTCATGGAATGTTTTTATTTATTTTATAATTAAATGCATTAATTGAAAATAAAGAATAAATTAAATTAAATAAAATCAAAATAAACTTAAACAAAATAGAACTCTCCCTTATTTTCAATACTCGTTCCAACTCCTTCTCTCTCGCTCATATGAAACAGAGCAAAAGAACGCTCTCAACCCTCAACTCTCGATTTCTCCCCCTCTCACCGATTTTTACGATTAATCAAGCAGAACGAACCTAAACAACAATTATGCATCAAAAACCCTAACCCCAACCTGAACCCTAAGCGGCAAACGTTCAGCCCCATCAGAAATTGAAGCATACCCGCGTTGCTACATGGTTCGGTTTTCAACACAAACAAAGAATCACAATGGACTCGAAGAAAATCGACAAGCGTCCTACCAAAATCCGATCTCCATAACAATCCCGTGAGATTTTGCGTATAAGCGCTTTCACGATTGCGTTAGGGTCATCCGCGGATTTCAATCGGTAAGTCTAAAATCGAACTAGATTAACACGGTTTGCTTTGTGAAATTTTAAGCAGAAAATGTACTGATACGATTTGTTTATGGTTTATGCAGAAAAACGAAATGCGTTAAAATCAAGAATGGTAATGGTCAGACCAACGTGGATGAGGATTCATTCGATATTGCGATATCACCTCAGCACCATGGAGTTCTAGCAAGCTAGCTTCTTCTCAAGGGCTTTTCATCAGTGAGCATAAAGAAATTTAGCCATGGTATTTGAAGAGAGATTACATCATAACAATCAATTTTTACAAATTTACATCAGAACGGTAATAAAATACAATGTTTCAGGTACACTTTTATACCTTCTCCTTCTAGCTTTTACTGAATCTCTGCTTCTAGTTCTGTGTGGTGGGCTGAATGCAGGTTTCTTAGGCTAAATCAAGCAGAGTTTCAGTGTGAAACTCTATTGATTCATTGAGAGAGGAGAGCCTTTGGTGAGGTGAATGAAGGGTGGTTCTTTCTTCCTTTCTTACTGAGTTCTATTAGGGTTTTTAGTGACCAAGTGTGGCTGCCGCTCCCCTTTTCCTTTGTGATTTTAGCTCTGTTATATAGCTGAAGGATAGTGAGAATTGGGGGGAAAACTATTGAAGTTTTAAACAATTTTGGTAATCTGTTTCATTTGCTTTTGTGTGCAGGTTTTGCTGTACCATTTTTGTGAAAGGTTTGGATTGTTGCTGCAGGGTTTTTGTTGTTTTGGAGCAGCAGGTTTTGTGTGACCACTTTTGTGAAAGAGCCAGGCTGTTGTCTTGCAAAGCAGTAGGCTTGGGGTGATGATAGAGCACATTTACATGAAGGGCTTGCGTGGGACCACATCTTATGAGCAAGAAAACCTTTTTTTGTTTTGTTTTGTCTGATGCAAACTAGTTTAAAGGAAAAATAGAACCAATGTTTGAACATGAAAAAAAAGAGTGGGCCAAAGAAAGTGGGCCTGATGTAAATAAAACTATTGATGTAATCTAAAGCTAATGAAATCTTATTTCTATTCCTATTTTATTTTAACCCAAAAACAAGTCATATTTAATTAACTAAAAAGATGCAAGATGCAAATGCTAATAAAACATAAATTGAAGAAAACTCATTGTTTTGTTATTTTTTCAAATTTATAATTTTGAGTTTAATATTCATTTATTTAATAATGACATTTCAAATTAATAAATAAGTCAATTATTAAAAAATAAATAATAAAAGGATAATGGATGTAAATGAACCTATTATGACTAGATGTTATGCAGATGAAAAAAAACTTAGGTCAAAATTTAGGGTGCGACATTCTCCTTGTAAGTTTTCTAAGTAGTACGCTCCGTTTTCGGTCTTTGCTCAGACGCGATAGGGGCCTTCCTAGTTTGCGGCCAGTTTGCCCTCGCGGGAGTTTTTGCGATTTCTTTTGAGCACTAAACTGTCTATCTCGAATTCCCGTTTGATGACCTTTGCGTCATGTTTTAGGGCAATTTTTTGTTTGAGTGAAGCTTCGCGCAGAGCAGATCCTGTTCGGATTTCTTCGACCAGGTCTAGCTCTTCTCTAATGGCCTCGAGGTTGCCCTCTGTCTCGAGGGGTTTCTCGACGCGCCTGATGGGCACATGTACCTCGACGGGGATTACGGCTTCCGTCCCGTATGTAAGCCGAAAGGGAGTCTCCCCGATGGTGGAATGTGGGGTGGTGCGGTAGGCCCAAAGGACATTGTGTAGTTCCTCGACCCATCCTTTTTTGATTTCGTCCAATCTTCATTTGAGGCCCCTCAGGATTACTCTGTTGGCGGCTTTGGCTTGCCCGTTTTTTGGGGGTGTTCGACGGACGCGGAGTGTTGTTTGGTTACTATTTTTGTGACGAATTCTTGGAAGCGCCTGTCAGTAAATTGGGTGTCGTTGTCGGTGATGATGGCCAGGGGCAATCTGAACTGGTTGAGGATGTTTCTTTTGTAGAAATGTAGTATGTCAGGGACGTGATTTTAGCCAGTGGCTTGGCCTCGATCCATTTGGTGAAGTAGTCGACCGCGACTATGAGGTATTTATTCTTGTTGCTTCCGGTCACGAATGGGCCGAGGAGGTCCATCCCCCACGACACGAACGGACAGGGAGAAGATAAAGACTTGAGTTCGTTGGGGGGTGCGAGGTGCATGTCCCCGAAGCGTTGGTGAAGGATAGAAAAACACTTAGAAAGGGGGGGGGGGTTTGAATAAGTGTAGCTTTAAAAACTTGACAGATAAAAATAAATTGCACAGTTATTTTTATCCTGGTTCGTTGTTAACTAAACTACTCCAGTCCACCCCCGCAGAGATGATTTACCTCAACTGAGGATTTAATCCACTAATCGCACGGATTACAATGGTTCTCCACTTAGTCAGCAACTAAGTCTTCCAGAGTCTTCTGATCACACACTGATCACTCCAGGAACAGCTGCTTAGATACCCTCTAAGACTTTCTAGAGTATTCTGATCCACACGATCACTCTAGTTACAACCTGCTTAGATAACCTCTAAGACTTCCTAGAGTATTCTGATCCACACGATCACTCTAGTTCCTTACAATTTAATGTAATCAATTCTAAGAGTATTACAATTGCTTCTTAAAAGCTATAATCACAAATTGTGATATTTCTCTTAACGTTTAAGCTTAATCTCACTAATATATTACAACAGCAATGTAGTGAGCTTTGATGAAGATGAAGATTCTGAGCTTTGAGTAGAACAGAGTTTCAGCAAGTTAATATGAGTTGTTTTTGTGCAGAATCGTTAACCTTGCTTCTCATCAGAACTTCATATTTATAGGCGTTGGAGAAGATGACCGTTGAGTGCATTTAATGCTTTGCGTGTTCCGTACAGCATCGCATTTAATGTTATACGCTTTTGTCAACTACCTCGAGCCTTGTTCACGCTGTGTCTACTGACGTTGCCTATAATAGCTTTTAACGTTCCTTTTGTCAGTCAGCGTAGCTTGCCACTTGTACTTCCTTCTGATCTGATGTTTGTGAATACAACGTTTGAATATCATCAGAGTCAAACAGCTTGGTGCAAAGCATCTTCTGATCTTCTGACCTTGAAGTGCTTCTGAGCGTGATACCATCAGGACTTCAGTGCTTCTGATCTCATGTTCTTCTGATGCTTCCATAGACCCATGTTCTGATTCTGCTTCGACCATCTTCTGATGTCTTGCCAGACCATGTTCTGATGTTGCATGCTGAACCCTTTGAGACAAAGCTTCTGAGCGTTGAATTATGCATACTCTTTATATATTTCCTGAAAAGGAAATTGCATTGGATTAGAGTACCATATTATCTTAAGCAAAATTCATATTATTGTTATCATCAAAACTAAGATAATTGATCAGAACAAATCTTGTTCTAACAATCTCCCCCTTTTTGATGATGACAAAAACATATATAAATGATATGAATTTGCGATCAGAAAGAGCAGACGGCAAAAGACAAATTACACAGCTATAGCATAAGCATATGAATATGTCTCCCCCTGAGATTAACAATCTCCCCCTGAGATAAATAATCTCCCCCTGAAATAAATACTCGAAGAACTTTAATAAAAGACTTCCCTGATTATTTCGGTAGAGACGATCACATAAGCTTCTGTCTTCAGAGAATTCATAGCTTCTGACTTCTGCTTCCATTGGACAGCTTCAGAACTAGAATTTCCTTAGATCCCTAAAACACTCACAGCTTCTGATTCCTGCTTCCATCTAGGACAGCTTCAGAACTTGAATTTCTTTGATCTTCAGAACATTCACAGCTTCTGATTTCTGCTTCCATCTAGGACAGCTTCAGAACTTGAATTTCTTTGATCTTCAGAACATTCACAGCTTCTGATTTCTGCTTCCATTTAGGACAGCTTCAGAACTTGAGTTTTCTGGATCTTTAGAACATTCACAGCTTCTGATTTCTGCTTCCCTCGGATAGCTTCAGAGCTTTGAATTTCTACCAGCATCACTTCATGCTAGATTTGTATCAGAACATTGTTGAATGTACCAGAGCATCATCAGAGCATCTCTACATCCTGAAATGTTACAGAACAAAAACTAAACGACAAAAGTCAGCATGAACATAATATGTATCAGAGCCATATAGGCTAAAATAATGTATCAGAGCAAATAGAATTTTGTCAGAGCAGATAGACAAATATGGATCAAATTCTATTATCAGTGCTTCTGATTCATTCTTCTTTCTTGCTAGCACTCAGCTTGCTTCAGTTTCCATGAGCTTATTCTTTTTACAGAATAACACTTCTTATGGTTTTGCTTCTTGTGTTTGCTTTGAAGATTTTCTTCACTTCTTTATACCTGCAAAACACTTAAACCATATAGAACTTGCAGTTCTTGTTAGTAAATGTTTGGGAGCTTTACCCGGCAACTGATGGATTAATCAAATCATTTATCATTTATCTTCTCCCCCTTTTTGTCATAACATCAAAAAGAATATTTCAAAAGATTCAGATGAATAAAACGACAAATAAAATCACTGGAATGTAAAACCAAAGAAATTTTTCATTGATAATCAAAAAGAAAGATTACAAAAGAGGGATGCAGGAAAACAGATGCAACAAGGAAAGACAACTACACAGATCAAAGGACTAAGATCCTAGCCTACGCAAAATCCGCGCCAGAACATCATGAATCCCGTCAGTGCTTGTAGCTTGCCTTGCCATGAAAGAGCGAAACTCAGCATTGGCTACTTCTTGCGCGTCCAAACGAGAAGCCAGCCTAGCTTGATTCTGATGAAGAGCTTCCAAGGTCTCCATCAGAGCTGAGGTTTCACCAGAAGAAGAGGCACCTGAATTTCTGCCAAAAGGGACAGCAATCTCAGCAGGGTGATCTTCTGGAAGATCTTCAGCTTGTGCATCTTCCATTTCCTCATCTGAGTCTGACTCAGAAGTAGCCTTAGCATATTCTGGTTCAGGCAGTTCAGAAGATCCTACTTCCAATGCTTGAAGAATAGCTGCTAGGTTTGTTGGAGGAATAGGACCAGCAACTTCAGCAGGATAAACCACTACTGGAAAGACCATGTGAGGTGCTTTTTCAGAAGGGTTCATTCTGAACCAGTTGAACAGCCACTGAAAATCTCCAGTCAGCACAGGAAACCATGGTTTCCACACCACGATGTCTCTGCAGAGATTTTCTTCTTCCAACTCATCTGCAGGTATCTTCTTCTCAAGAACACTTCTGTTCCTGATGAGATGGTGATAGCTGCTTTCACCAACTTCCAACCGAAGACCACGAATACCAGGAGCTTCAGACATGATCCTTCTCCGAGTGTCTGTAGCCCTAGCCAGAAAATCCTGACGAAAGGTATCCCAAAGGTGGCTCGTAGCATACTCATCCAGATGGTTAAGGTGAGCAGCACCCAGAATCTCCAACCAGCCATTTACATCAGAATGTAAAAGCTCCAGAAATGATTGAGTGGTAGGGGTTGGAGGGTTGACAGTGAATCTGGAGTCGGGAAAAACAACACTATAGGGATTAGGTGTTCTGGTGGGAAAAGGGTGTGATAGAGATGAAGAAATATCTGATGGATGGGTTGAAGGAGAGGAGATATCAGATGGTGAAGAAGGTGGTTCCGAGAGGATGAATGAGGAGGAAGAGGTGGTGAAGGTCTGTGAAGAGGGAGGTGATTGAGGGGTACCGTCAAGGGGTTGATACACACTCCTTACTCTTTTTGGTTTGGTTTCTGGTTCAGTAGTTGCCTTTCTCTTTTGTTTCCGATCATTATCTTGATTCCCAGAGCTTGACGATGGATTCATGATGAAGTTGCAGATATTTGGAACTGCTAGGGTTTATGATATGAATGCAAAGAGAGAGAACGAAAAAGAAACTCAATGCAAAGTGAGAGAAATATAAGAGGGAAAAGAAACGTTTGAAGAATATAAAAAGAAAACTGAAAGAGAGTAAATGATGAAAAACATTTAATGTTACGTGACGTGAGGAGAGATAATAATGACAAAAGACGTGATTTGCACAGTTACCTAAGTAGACGTTCCCTCAACTGCACGCACGCTTGTCCAGGAATAGTGAACACGTGTTTACCATCTGGATAGCCAGTTACAGCTGTTTTGCTTTTAAAGAGATTCTGAATCAACTTAGACAATGAAACATTAGTAATAACTGAATCACAATTTCTAATTGATTTCAATCAGAACTTCTAAAAAAAATTTCATTTTAGAAAATACCCATACGTAAGAACTTCTCATCTTCTCATTTTGGGCTTGTTTCTGAAGACCCATTTTTTACCTATTATATTGAATCCATCTGGTCTAGGAACAAGATCCCAAACATCATTCCTTGTAAACTGATTCAGTTCTTCTTGCATAGCAATTATCCAGTCTGGATCTTCTAGAGCATGATCAACAGAAGTTGGCTCGATCAAAGACACAAGACCTAATTGACAGTCTGCATTGTTCTTAAGGAATGCTCTTGTTCTGATTGGATCATCCTTCTTTCCAAGAATGACATCTTCTGAATGATCAGAGATGAGTCTGGGTGATCTTCTGACAGGTGGTTCTTCAGAAATGCTTAGATTCTCCAGAGAAGCTGATACTTGATCTTCAGATTCTTTGCTTCTGAGAAGCTCTGCTTCTGATGCGTTGCTTCTTGGCTCAACAACTTCTGATATATCAATATCACAATCTGCAAAATTATCAAACTGCTTTGGTTTTTCAGAACCAAGCTTATCATCAAACCTGATATTGATTGATTCTTCCACAACCAATGTCTCAGTATTGTATACTCTGTAGCCTTTTGAGCGTTCAGAATATCCAAGAAGGAAACATTTTTGTGCTTTGGAATCAAACTTACCAAGATGATCTTTAGTGTTCAGAATAAAGCATATACATCCAAAAGGATGGAAATATGAAATGTTGGGCTTTCTATTCTTCCACAATTCATAAGGAGTCTTATTTAGAATAGGTCTGATAGAGATTCTATTCTGAATATAGCATGCAGTGTTTATTGCTTCTGCCCAGAAATGCTTAGCCATATTGGTTTCATTGATCATGGTTCTGGCCATTTCTTGCAGAGTCCTATTCTTTCGTTCTACAACTCCATTTTGCTGTGGAGTTCTAGGACAAGAGAAATCATGGGCAATACCATTTTCTTTGAAGAATTCTTCAAAGGATCTGTTCTCAAATTCACCACCATGATCACTTCTGACCTTTATGATTTTACACTCTTTTTCAGATTGAATCTGAATGCAGAAATCAAAGAACACTGAATGAGACTCATCCTTGTGTTTCAAGAATTTTACCCACGTCCAGCGGCTATAATCATCTACGATGACTAATCCATATTTCTTCCCTCTGACAGATGCTGTTTTGACTGGGCCAAACAGATCAATGTGCAAGAGTTCTAACGGCCTTGAGGTAGAAACAACATTCTTGGACTTGAATGCAGGTTTGGAGAACTTGCCCTTCTGACATGCTTCACAAAGAGCATCTGATTTGAATTTCAGATTAGGGAGTCCTCTGACAAGATTCAGTTTGTTAATCTGAGAAATCTTTCTCAAACTAGCATGACCTAATCTTCTGTGCCAGACCCACTGCTCTTCAGAAACAGACATAAGACAAGTCACCTTCTGACTCATAAGATCTTGCAGATCTGTCTTATAAATGTTGTTCTTCCTCTTGCCTGTAAATAGGATTGAGCCATCCTTCTGATTTACAGCCTTGCAAGACTCTTGATTAAAGATTATATCATAACCATTGTCACTCAATTGACTGATAGATAAGAGGTTATGTGTTAATCCTTCTACAAGAAGTACATTAGAAATGGAAGGAGAGTTACCAGACTTTATAGTTCCAGAGCCAATTATCTTGCCCTTCTGATCTCCTCCAAACTTGACTTCTCCTCCAGACTTAAGCACCAGGTCTTGGAACATAGACCTTCTTCCTATCATGTGTCGTGAGCATCCAGAGTCCAGGTACCACGACATGTTGTGCTTTGTCCTTTTTGCAGCCAAGGATATCTGCAATAGGAATAATCTTATCCTTAGGTACCCACATCTTCTTGGGTCCTTTCTTGTTAGATTTTCTCAAGTTCTGATTGAACTTGGGTTTAACATTATAAGCAATAGGAGGAACAGCATGATAAATTTTAATGTGAGTTTCATGATAATTCCTAGGTTGTGTCACATGCTTTTTGGTGTGTGTAATGTGAAAACTTTGAGCATGTGAAGTGTGCCTAATATCATGGGAGTGGCCATACTTGAACTGATCATACAATGGCTTGTATGTGAATTTCATTTCATCAACAGGTTCAAGTTTGTATGGGGTTTCACCCTCAAAACCAATGCCGACTCTTTTGTTTCCAGACACAGCATATATCATAGAAGCTAGCTGACTTCTGCCAATACTTCTAGATAAGAACTTCCTGAAACTTAAATCATATTCTTTCAGAATATGGTTTAGACTAGGAGTGGATTTTTCTGAATCAGAAGGAGATCCAACATTATTGGATAATTTTAAAAGTTTTTCTTTTAATTCAGAATTCTCCAACTCAAGCTTCTTTGTTTCAAATTCAAATAGCTTTTTCAGCTTTTTGTATTTGAGACTAATCTGAGACTTGAGTTCCAGAAGTTCAGTTAGACCGGAAACTAACTCATCTCTAGTAAGTTCAGAAAATACCTCTTCAGAATCTGATTCTGATGTAGATTCTGATCCGTCATCTTCTGTCGCCATCAGCGCACAGTTAGCCTGCTCATCTTCAGAGTCTGAATCATCTTCTGACTCATCCCAGGTTGCCATAAGACCTTTCTTCTTATGAAACTTCTTCTTGGGATTTTCCTTCTGAAGTTTTGGACATTCATTCTTGAAGTGTCCAGGCTCATTGCATTCATAGCACATGACCTTCTTCTTGTCAAATCTTCTGTCATCAGAAGATTCTCCTCGTTCAAATTTCTTTGAACTTCTGACGCCTCTGAACTTCCTTTGCTTGTTCTTCCAGAGTTGATTTAGCCTTCTGGAGATCAAGGACAGTTCATCTTCTTCTTCAGATTCTGATTCTTCAGGATCTTCTTTTCTAGCCTGAAAAGCGTTAGTGCATTTCTTGATATTGGATTTTAATGCAATAGACTTACCTTTCTTTTGAGGCTCATTTGCATCCAGCTCTATTTCATGACTCCTCAAGGCACTGATAAGCTCTTCCAGAGAAACTTCATTCAGATTCTTTGCAATCTTGAATGCAGTCACCATAGGACCCCATCTTCTGGGTAAGCTTCTGATGATCTTCTTTACGTGATCAGCCTTGGTGTATCCCTTGTCAAGAACTCTCAATCCAGCAGTAAGAGTTTGAAATCTTGAAAACATCTTTTCAATGTCTTCATCATCCTCCATCTTGAAGGCTTCATACTTCTGGATTAAAGCGAGAGCTTTAGTCTCCTTGACTTGAGCATTTCCTTCATGAGTCATTTTCAAAGACTCATATATGTCATAGGCCGTTTCCCTGTTAGATATCTTCTCATACTCAGCATGAGAGATAGCTTTCAGCAAAACAGTTCTGCATTTATGATGATTCCTGAAAAGCTTTTTCTGATCATCATTCATTTCTTGCCTTGTCAGCTTTACGCCACTGGCATTTACTGGATGTTTGTAACCATCCATCAGAAGATCCCATAGATCACCATCAAGACCAAGAAAGTAACTTTCCAGTTTATCTTTCCAGTATTCAAAGTTTTCACCATCAAATACCGGCGGTCTAGTATAACCATTGTTACCGTTGTGTTGCTCAGCAGAGCCAGATGTAGATGCAGGTGTAGACTTTGCAGATTCATCAACCATCTTTTACTGAAGCGTTTTTCTCTTCCTGAATCTTTTCTAAACACGGTTAAGTGCTTGCACCTTAGAACCGGCGCTCTGATACCAATTGAAGGATAGAAAAACACTTAGAAAGGGGGGGGTTTGAATAAGTGTAGCTTTAAAAACTTGACAGATAAAAATAAATTGCACAGTTATTTTTATCCTGGTTCGTTGTTAACTAAACTACTCCAGTCCACCCCCGCAGAGATGATTTACCTCAACTGAGGATTTAATCCACTAATCGCACGGATTACAATGGTTCTCCACTTAGTCAGCAACTAAGTCTTCCAGAGTCTTCTGATCACACACTGATCACTCCAGGAACAACTGCTTAGATACCCTCTAAGACTTTCTAGAGTATTCTGATCCACACGATCACTCTAGTTACAACCTGCTTAGATAACCTCTAAGACTTCCTAGAGTATTCTGATCCACACGATCACTCTAGTTCCTTACAATTTAATGTAATCAATTCTAAGAGTATTATAATTGCTTCTTAAAAGCTATAATCACAAACTGTGATATTTCTCTTAACGTTTAAGCTTAATCTCACTAATATATTACAACAGCAATGTAGTGAGCTTTGATGAAGATGAAGATTCTGAGCTTTGAGTAGAACAGAGTTTCAGCAAGTTAATATGAGTTGTTTTTGTGCAGAATCGTTAACCTTGCTTCTCATCAGAACTTCATATTTATAGGCGTTGGAGAAGATGACCGTTGAGTGCATTTAATGCTTTGCGTGTTCCGTACAGCATCGCATTTAATGTTATACGCTTTTATCAACTACCTCGAGCCTTGTTCACGCTATGTCTACTGACGTTGCCTATAATAGCTTTTAACGTTCCTTTTGTCAGTCAGCGTAGCTTGCCACTTGTACTTCCTTCTGATCTGATGTTTGTGAATACAACGTTTGAATATCATCAGAGTCAAACAGCTTGGTGCAAAGCATCTTCTGATCTTCTGACCTTGAAGTGCTTCTGAGCGTGATACCATCAGGACTTCAGTGCTTCTGATCTCATGTTCTTCTGATGCTTCCATAGACCCATGTTCTGATTCTGCTTCGACCATCTTCTGATGTCTTGCCAGACCATGTTCTGATGTTGCATGCTGAACCCTTTGAGACAAAGCTTCTGAGCGCTGAATTATGCATACTCTTTATATATTTCCTGAAAAGGAAATTGCATTGGATTAGAGTACCATATTATCTTAAGCAAAATTCATATTATTGTTATCATCAAAACTAAGATAATTGATCAGAACAAATCTTGTTCTAACAGTTGGCACTTGTCACATTTCTTTACGTATTCCTTTGTGTCGTGTTGCATGGTGGTCCAGTAGTACCCTGCTCGGAGCGCTTTCCTAGCGAGGGATCTTCCCCCTAGGTGTTGGTAGTTGATTCTCTCGTGTATTTCTCGGAGTATATGGGGGGTTGTGCCCTTGTCGACGCATTTAAGGAGGGGAGTGGAGAACCCTCGTCGGTAGAGTCGATTTTCGACCAGGACGTATGAGCAGGCTCTTCTCCTAATTACGGAAGCTTCTTTAGGGTCGTTTGGCAGGAGATCACTTGTCAGGTAGTTATACACGGGGGTCATCCATCGGGACGCATCTCCGACCGTGCTCACGTGTGTTAGCCCGGTCGGAGGTTCGGTGCTGGGTCTAGGAAGTATCTCTTGGATCACGGAATTATTGCCCCCTTTTTTTCTTGTGCTGGCCAGTTTTGACAGAACATCTACCCGGGAATTATGTTCCCTCGGGATATGTCTTACTTTGGCGTCTTTGAATCGGGCCATCCTCTCACACACGAGGTTCAGGTACTCAGCGAGATGGTCACTTTTGACTTGATATTCGCCCGAAACGTGTGACGCTTCCAGTTGGAAATCAGTGAATACTTCGATCTCTTCGGCTTCTAGGTCGTTGGCGAGACGTAGTCCTGCGAGTAGTGCTTTGTATTCTGCTTGGTTGTTGGAGGTTGGGAAAGAGAGCGACAAGGATACTTCTATTAGCGTTCCGTCTCCGTTTTCCAAGATGATGCCTGTCCCGCTTCCGGATGAGCTGGAAGCCCCGTCTACGTATAGGGTCCATCTTCGAGCATTGCAGGTCGTTATTTCGGGGAAAGCCATTTCGGCTACGAAGTCTGCTAGGACCTGTGCTTTAAGTGCTTTACTTCCTTCATACTTTATGTCGAATTCTGAGAGCTCTAGCGACCAGCGAAGCATCCTTCCTGCCATGTCGGGGCGCCCGAGTAACTATTTTATGGGTTGTTCGGTGCGCACGACTATGGTGTGTTCCAAGAAGTAGTGTATCAGTCTTCTGGCCGCCCTGATTAGTGCAATGGAGAATTTCTTGATCTGCCGGTACCTAACCTCGGGGCCTTGGAGCGCTTTGCTCGTGAAATAAATGGGCCTTTGGCCCTCCAGGGTTTCTCTATTGAGAGCAGCGCTGACGGCCTCGGTGACGACGGAAAGATAGGGATAGAGGATTTCCCCGATCTCAGGCCTCGAGAGTACAGGTGGGAACGAGAGGGCTTTCTTGAGATGGGAGAGGGCGCGAAAGTGGTTTCCTTACGGAAGAGTTTGAAGAGTGGGAGGGCATGTTGGGCTGATTTGGCCACGAACCTAGATAGTGACGTGAGCATACCGTTTAGGGATTGGATGGATTTCTTTGAGTTTGGTGTTGGGAAATCTGAAAAGGCTCTGCACTTGTCCGGGTTTGCTTCGATTCCTCTTTCTGTTAGGTAAAAGCCGGGGAATTTGCCTGCTCGGACTCCGAAGGTGCATTGTTCGAAGACTTTTTTTGAGGTAGACGGCATGATCGATCTCCTCTAGGGATTTGACGATCATATCGTCAATATAGACTTCGAGCATATCGCCGATCTCCGCCCGAAATACTTTGTCCATCATTCGCTGGTATGTTTCTCCGGCGTTTTTCAGACCTAAGGGCATTACGTTATAGTAGTAGTTGCCTGATTTTGTCATGAAAGCCGTGTATTTTTTGTCCGTTTTAGACATGGGTATTTGGTTGTAATCGGAATACGCGTCCATAAACGATAATAATTTGAAACTTGCGGAATTACCGACTAATTTATCTATGCTAGGTAGAGGATAAGCGTCTTTAGGGCAAGCCCTATTAAGATCGATATAGTCAATGCACATGCGCCACTTTCCATTAGATTTCTTTACAAGTACAACATTGGAGAGCCAAGTAGTGTACTTGGCTTCCGATATGAATTTATCCTCTAAGAGGTCCCTAACAACTAATTCGGTTGCATTCGTGTTCTCCGGGGACTGCTTCCTTCTCCTCTAGGCAACGGCCTTGCACGCGAGATCGATCGTCAGGTGGTGGCATGCTACTTCAGGGTCGAGGCCGGGCATCTCAGTCGTGCTCCAGGCGATCAGGTCGGCGTTCTCCCTGAGGCAGGCCTTAAGTTGTCTCCTGGCAAGTTCGAGCAGGTCTGTCCCGATCTTGACTCCTCTAGTCGGGTCGTCGCCAAGGGTTATCAGCTCGAAATCTCCGTCAGGGATTGGACGAAGACCCTCTTCTGATGTCTTCGCGTCTGCTTTCCTTTCGGATTCTTTACGGAAGCGGATGTCCAGGTCGATGGTGTCGATGTGGGGCATAGATTTGTTGGGCTCAGGACCTGCGTTGGCCGCTGCTTTGTCTTGAGCGACTGCTTTTATGGAACTAGGGCCCTTGGCGGAAGCTTTGAAACACCTTCTGGCCGTTTCGATGTCTCCGTGGAGCATTGCGACTTGACCTCTGGCCGTGTAGTATTTGAGTTTGAGATGCACGGTTGAGGGGACGACGATCAGTTTGGCCAGCGTCGGGCGTCCCAAGATGCATTGGTAGATTAAGGGGCAATCTATGAACACGAACTGGACTTTGAAGGCCCTCGCAGTTTCTGCTGAATCAATCGAGACGATAAGCTCGACGGATCCCCACGGTTTCATCGCAGTGCCATTGAAACCTTGTAGGTTTGAGCCCACGTAGGGGTGAGGTGGTTGTCGTTTAGCTGCAGTGTTTTGAATAGCTGGGAGTACATAATGTCTACGAAGCTCCCTTGATCGACCAAAATGCGGCGCACGTCAAAGTTGGCCATTCTGACCCTTACAAGGAGGGGAATGGTCGCGTTGGGTGCTCCGCCTGGAAATTCTTCTCTGTCGAATGATATGGGGGGTGAGTCGCCCTTGGCAAGGTCGAGGGTAGCGGCTTTGCTTGAATTTGCTGAAATTAGCTCGTCAAACTTCCATTTCACGGATCCGACAGTTAGTTTGTTGAACCCTCCCCCGGAGATGACCATGGCGGAGGGGAAGAATTCCCAAGGGTGTCATACCCCGATTTTTGACCCTAAGATTCCATTTCATTTGCATCATGGCATTTTATCCGATTATGCTTTATGTCTACTAACCCTTAAATCAAAATTACAGAAATATGTGTTGTTTCTCTTTTATTGTGTTAGACAGGGACTGAATCGAAAAAGTGAGATATGCCAAATGATTCGAAGAAGTCGATGTCAAAGTAAATATTTCAGGTCCATTCCAATTTGAAGTTTAAGGTTATTTTGTCCTCATTTTAATTTCATAGCCTTAGGTTTTATTCAAAATTATTTTATATTAATTCTTAATCTTAATTTTAATTTTAATTCAAAGTTGAAATATCTTTTTAATTTGAATTATCATTAAAATTAGATTAGTTTTTAATATAGAGTTATTTCTTCTCTTATTCCTAACCATTTTCCTTTTATTATTAGCATTACTTCTTATTTTAGCTTTACTAATTTTTTGGTTTTGTAGCTTCATTATTATTGTCCAATTAAACAGGAAAATAAAAAAAAGGATAACGAAAATTTGTAAGGGAGAGTGGGGACTAGATTCCCGTTTTCATCGCAGAGTATCACATTTCAAAATCTCAGTACACAATTCATTCAAGTTTTAACAGAATTTCACAATTCAATCTCAACCATCCATTTCAAATTATCAATGGTCCACAATCAGTTTCACAAGTCACACGTTTTCCTCTCATGCTGCAGCAAATTCCAAAAACCAGTCACGCATTCGTCACCCTATGATTCTTCACACGCTTCAGCAAGAATTCACACGTACTTCATCTTCAAATTTCACCTATAAATACAACAGCTCAGATCAAGAAAAGGGGAGGAAGAAAATGTAAAGTTACTCTGCTAAAATTCTTCTACAGCTTCCTCCAAATCAATACTTCACCTTCATCACCATTGAAACCATTTCACATCATACAAACCTTCATCCAAAAACGGTAATACATCTCCAACAAGAAACCTTCATAAACTAACCTTCATCTGCTGAATCTTCTTCCTAACATCACTCAAACATCACAAAAATTTCCTTCTAAAAATACTTCAACATTCAAATGTCATTGTTCACCTTCATCTTGATCTGAACCAAATCCTTCAAATACATTCAAATTCAACCATCTGTAAATGCCAGGAAATAAACAAACCTGCAACCGCGATCCATACCTTCATCCGATTCAACCGAACCTTCAACTCAGCCGAAACAAACGCGTCATCCGCTCTACATCGAGAATATTCAGTGAACCTGCAGACTCTGTCATCAACGTTCGCGCGGCGTCATCCTTCAACACCGAACGATTTGCCACGAACCAACAACAACAACGACTTCACTCCATTTCAACAAAGCCATAACTCACGGTTCACAGAAGCACATCAGCACCGTCATCACCAATTTCACATCAATAATCGAACAACAACAACGATCCGCCCCTGAGCCACCATGTTCACCATCGGAGCGAGAGACTGTTTGAGAAGCGAGAGAGAAGAGTTCGAGAGTAACTCAGAATTGAGAAGAAGATAAGAACCAATGCTTTGCTTTGTTCGAGTTATCATGGATTTGTTTTTGCTGTTAGTGAGAACAGAGGAAAAGAAGGGAGATCATGAAAAATTTTCAACAAGCATAGGCAGAGGAAATTTGTCTTGGACTCGTTTTGCACTGAAGCAATTTTAGGGTTTCTTTCATTGCTCTTTGGGCCTTAGCCCAATCGATCTGTCAATTCTGCACCCTAATCCAGCTGATGCACCTCCCTGTTGTTGAATATTCTTGTTATTGGACCTACTATCAAACCTTGGGCCAGCACTTCTTACTCTATCTTCTTTTCATTAATATTTTGTTTTTTTTAGTGTTATTTTCTAATTGATATTTTCAAAACTACAAAAAAAACATATTAGTATTAGTTTTTATTATTATATATCAAAATACCAAAAACTGTTTTAATACTCTTAATTTTTTAAATATCTTTTATGCTTTTTTTCAATATATCTCTCTTCTCCTACTCCTTTCTTTTGATATTTTCTTTGAATCACAAGTTAGAGGCCTAATTTCTCTCTAATTTCAATGGACTTAGGGCGTCGATAGGATGAGAATCCAAATCCGCAAAATTAAGTGATTGAAATTATGGATGAAAGGAGCTTTTAATGTGGTTCCATCTTTTGCTTCTTTTCATTTTGATCGATGAAAGTCTTAATACCTTGAGAATTCTTATGGATTCTTGGAAAAGACTAGATTGCTCCTTATTTTTCTTTTCGTGCGGTATTGCTTTCGGAGAGTGATCTACATATCGCTTCTCTCGCATACATTAGCACATAAAGTTTTGACTGGCCTCGTTGTAGGGTGATTTCTACATAAATCACTTGGAGATCTGCTTAACATAGCGCAATATTTCGTGTCCCGAATCATAAAAAGATCAAATATGGAAGAGAATTGTATGCGGTTCATTTAAGACTTATGGAAATTTATTGTGTAGTCGCTATGATTTTATCAAGCTTCTGATAAAGTTCCATTGAATTTAAATCCAAGAACATCCTTCACTCACCATCGATCTTTATTACTAACTTTGATAACTGTGGACCTTCGATTTTTTAATTCCGGGCCATACCTCTGTTCTGTAGAGATACGTGAACTGACTCTTTTTTATCGCTTAATGCTTTCGCATTTTTGAAAATTCACAGAGTCGCCACCGACCTTTTATTTTATCCAATTAAGGAAAGGTTTATAAAAGAAACAGAAAAAAGACCTTTGAGAAATTCTGGGTAAGGGAGTAGGTTATACAAAGAGAAGGTGTTAGCACCCTTTGTATCCATGGTTATCCATGGGCTCTTAAGTTTGCTTAGCTCACTTGTTTTTCGATGACTTTTCAATTGCTCTGAAATTGCTCATATGTGGTTCCAAATACTTTTGTAAATTGAATTTTGTAATGATCCGTGTGTGGATGTATACAAAATGCTTGTTTATCTTTCGAAAGATGTTTTGAAAAGAACGTTAACTTTGTAATAATCTGTGTTTGGATGTATACAAAGTATTGTCTTTTTTGAAAGTTTTGTTTTGAAAAACAACAGTGTATGAGAATTTTGTTTGTTTTGATTTGAGCAAGCAAACTAGGAGGTCTACCTTGAGTTGTAAGGTCTTTATCCTTATTTCCTTTAAAAATCTATCCTTTCACCGGATATAAACGCAAGGTTCGATTTTGTACTCAAAATAGTAGAATTTTGACTTTGATTTTGAAAAGAATATGAAGGGATTCACCTTAAGAGGTGCAAGTGTGATTGTGATTGGATTCAGATATTTTATCTTTGAAGTTAGTGATCTAACGGTTCAATTTTATCTTTGACATACACGCAGTTTATATTTGCTGGAAATTAAAGTGCGGAAATGTAAAGTGCGGAAAGTAAATCTACGCTATTACATCGATTGTGCGGGAAATGTAAACTAGCCTATTTACATGAATTTGACATCCTATACATTTATCTAGGAATTTTAAACTGCAAGAAAAATAAAAGGCATGTTTTTGGATTTTTTATGATTGGTTTTAATTATAATTAATGCATGATTAATTAAATTAAAATGAAGAAAAAAGATGAAAACAGATTTAAACCTAGAAATTAAGTTTAAAATATGTACAAAATATTTGTCAATTAATTTTAAAACAAAACTAATTTTTTTGGAATTTTTGGAATTGATTTAAGTTAATTAAAACATAATTATGTAAATAATTATACAAATAATTAAAACTTAAAAAGAAAATTATTCAAAATATGTACAAAATTAGTTTATGATATATAAACAATATTTTATATAAAGAATAAATTTTTTTATGATTTTTTGATTGGTTAGAATAATTAAAAAGCAAATATATAAATATATACTAATTAATTATGCAAAATATTGAAATTTTAAAGAAAAATAAATATTTTTATTTCAGAAAATAATACATTATTTTAGAAGTCTAAAAATATTTTTTGTGTATTTTTTGGATTTTTAAAACTATTTTTAATTAATTTAACAAAGAAATTAAAATAAAATAGAAAATAAAATAGAAATAAAAGGATACTGATCCTGTGTAGAAATTTATGAGGGAGTATGGTGTGCACACGTGATCTGGAGCGTTGGATGAGTCATAAATGAGATCAGATGGTCCAGATGGTGAGGGAACATCACTTATGACGTGCCTGCAAAACACTGAAACCAAGGGTTATATTCAAAAAAACGCGCGCGTCAGAACCTATAGGGGGGTGTCATACCCCAAAATTTGCCCATACAATTTCTCTTATACAAATTCAAATCAATACACAAAGCTCCAGAACACACTCTCCTATGCAAGGCTCTGAAACTAGGGTTTGACTTATTCAAAGGAAAATCAGTGAATCAATGGCTCCAAAGCATCTCATATGGCTCAATACATTTCACACTATCTCTATGACAAGTATCAAGGCTCAATTCAAAGGAATGGTCACTCAATTGTTCAGAAAATCAACAGTCGACTATCTTGACCTAAAAGTCAACTGTGGTCAAAGTAAAGTCAAAACTCCTGATTTTTTGTCAAGATCCTCATATTGAAGTATCATTCACCATTTGATCAAGAATTGATCATGGATCATCGAGGAAAGATCAAAAATCAACAAATCAAAAAGTTTCTAAATTAGGGTTTTGTATAGGAAAAGTCAACTGAACTTTGACCAACCATAACTCTCACATGGAACATCAGAAATTTTCCATCCAAAGCTCATCTTGAAGGAAATTTGATTCTCTACAATTTTGTCTCTCACATGCCAAGTCTAAAAATGCTTCATTTGAGAGATATGAACCAAAACATTACAGGTCCTTTTCAAAAGTCAACAAAAGTCATTTTTTTCAAAAGGATATATAAGGAGCATGGAAAATCATCTTGATATGAGACCAAAGACACTGGTTAGAGGACTCTCTAAGGTTTCTAAAAAGTCCTAGAATACTTCCATACCTCAAGAATTGAGAGAAATACACCTTGTCAAAGTTGGACTATTTTTGAGAAAAAATGTGAAAAGGAAAGGTTCAAAATCCAAAATTTTCCAAATGGGCCTATGATTTCTTCACCCAATCTTCACTTTGAGCCCATGCACGCCCTATAATGAGATCCTTTTTATTTTTAAGTTTTTATCATTTATTTTATGGTTTTTATTATTTTAAAAACATAAATTAAATACATAAAATCATAAAAAATAGATAGGGATCTTATTTTGCTCCAATCCCAATCAAATATATTACATTAATGACAAAAATTCGTGGTCTTGAGAGCTTGAGTGAAAAATATTGGATTTGGACTTATTTAGAAAGAATTAAAATATATTTCCAATCAAATTTTCCAAAACTTGCAAATCAAGATTCAACAAGATTCTTTCTAGTTTTGTTAACCTAATTGCACCTCTATAAGTACCTGAACAGAGACAATTGCTAGGATTGACAATTTCTGCAGCCAAAAAGCCCCAAACCCGAGCACAAAAGTTCACAAAAAATTCAAACTTCAAATTGGTGTTGTAAGGCAATTCAAGGCGTGCAATCGATTCCAACACGTTCTCAGAGTATCACTGAAGCTGTACCGATCATCACAAGGCCTTGAACCTCTCAGATTCGTCCTCAATAGGCCACGGTTTGTTCAATCTTAAAACCCTTCGATTGCTTTAATCCACGATGCCTAAACATATTTCAATGGTATAATCTTGTTTATTATGGTGTGTAGAGTATTTCTGGTTGTTTAATTGTTCGTTTTCGTGCACCTATCGTGAATTGCCATTATTGGATGTTAGGTCTCTTTTTTAGGGTTTTTTGTTACAGGCGGAATTAGGACAAGATATGCCCATGGCTGAGTTCGCAATAACAAATCGGATCGAACCATGGTCTCTTTGGAAATTTTTATGTGTGTTTGGTGTTTTTTAGCGATTAACAGGTGTGGTAAGTTCGAACTTTTATAGCGCTTCTGCAAAAAGCGCTGTAAAAACGCTGACTGTAATTTCCCAACGAAGAAGACGATGCGTGGCAGCGTCTGATAGGCCAGTTTTGAATTGGTTTTGGCGCGCAGCAGTTTGGGAGTGATGTGGGATCTGGTGCAGTCACGTCCACGCGCGTTTGATACTCCCTCTCAACCTAGGCCACTTGATCTCACTAATGTCCAATCCAGCGCACCCGAGCTGCCAGTGCACCATAGACCCTACGCGCGCGTCCACACTTAATCAAAAGTTAAGTTTTTTGCAATTTTTTATTTATTTTTAATTACATAGCCTTTTCTATTTTTGTTTTAATAATATATATATTATTTCTCTTCAAATAAATTTGTTTTATATATATGTATAAAAACTTTATAAAAAACTTTTAATACTTTTTATTTATTTATTTTATATAATATTTAATATATATATATATATATATATATATATATATATGTTATTCATAAAATAGATTGATTTAATTATTTACATAAATTCATATTTATTTTATTTTAATTCCAAAAAATTCTTAAAAATTATTTTGCACTCGATTTAATTTTCTTGTCCCGATTTAATTAATTAGGTCACAAGACCAATAATTAATTAAATCAGTTTATCATTATACTCAATTTGAATCCTAATTAGGGTTTGCGAGAATTAACCCTACACTGAATACATTTTATTTTCTATGCCTTTTCAGGTTTACTCTTAAAGCGCCTTCCGACTACGCGCCTTCAAAATAGAAAGTTAAGTATTAATTTATTTCAAAGTCTATTTTGTTTCCTTTGATTTTAGGGTTTGCCCTTATATTTCTTGAACTATGCATACATTCACCTATTGTCTGCCTTTGCCATTTTTTAGGGTTACCTCCGAGGCTTCCTCTGCCTGCCAACCATACCAGATCAAATTCGAAAGCTAAGTCTCTTCTCATATTTGTTTAATTTCTCTTTGCCATTTTTGTATTAAATTAGGGTTAACCCTAATTTCATTGAATTAGCCATACACTCACCCTTCTTTGTTTATTTTTTCTTTTCCAATTTTTAGGGTTTGTTAATTGCCAAAGCTACGAGTACTGGTAACCCTAAACCCTGATATTTCTTGTCGTTTATTACTTAAGTCAAACCCTATTAGGGATCCGCTGGTTTCATTGTCCCCTTCCCCATATTGTTATTGTTGTTACTTTATATTAAACTGCGTGGTTAGTAATTTAGGGAGTGCAACCTTGAATTGAATTAGCCTCACTAATTACAAGATAATTTAACCGAATTGAATCACGTGATTGATGCACACACGCACGCTTTTTGGGTAACCCTCTCTGTTGCCTGTTGCCTGTTGCCTTGTTGCCTGTTGCCTTTGTGTTTTTGCAGAATAAGCCACGTCCCTCGAATTCGAGGATACCTCAGCCATGTTGCCTCAATAAAAAGGTCACGACCCTAATGATGCTGCCTTCGATACACAAATGACCTCGACCCTCGGATGTTGCCTACGGAAAAAGGCTGAGGTATCTTCTGGCTGCCTACGAAATGGCTTATTCTGATCCTTGCCTTAGACTACCTGCCCTTCTATGGCATGGGACAGTCTTATGGCAAAGGATGCTTCGACGACCCTTCAACCTCCAAACGAAAGGCTTCCTGTCCTCTTATGGCAAGGATAGACCCTTTCATTCTGAAAGGCAAAAAGAGACCTATCATCTGAGTTTAAGGTAATTGCCCCTAATTGCCTTGCAATGCTCAAACCTTTTTATTATATTCTTTCTCATAATTTTTTCAAAAGGGCAACGCTTATTCACAAGCTAAAGTCCCTATCTCTTTCATCTACATTTTCTAAACAAACGAGCAAGCAAAGCAATTAAGAGCCCATGGAAAACCATGGATGCAAAGGGTGCCTTACACCTTCCCTTTGCATAAATTACCCCCCCGAACTTAGATTTCTTAAAAGGTTTTTTTTCTGTTTCTTTTTGCCTTTCCGAATATTGTTTGGATAAAATAAAAGTCGGTGGCGACTCTTGCTTACCGCGACATTTCGATATAAAAGTCAGTTCACCGTATTACAGAACTAGCGACTCTGCTGGGGAAAATTTCGATTAAGAGGGGTTACCTTAAAGGTTTAGGATTCATTTTAAAATGTTTTCTATTGTTTGCTTTGTTTGTTTTATTTTTCAGGGGCGTTTTGGGAATTAACTGAAGGACGAATCCTATTCCCGGATTCAAGAACCCTTAAGATTAGGAGTGGCATAGTCATAAGGACCTCTTTCACATATGTGGGAGATGAGTCAGTATGAAGTTCACGCTTGAGTTAGGACTCCATAGCATATGCACACCTTTCTCAAATGAGGGAGGTCTATGTATGTGTCTGTGGGTGCGCCGGAGCTCAAGGACCTTTAGTTACCCTTAACCCATCCTGGCCTTTAGGAACGTAGTGGGGGGACTACCCTTGACAAATGTTAAGGACTAGTCGCTACCCGATGCTACAATTCAGATAGGTTCTTTCTCAAAGTATCATTGCATGGTGCAAATGCATCATGTTCGAGGGTGCTTTAGAAGGGCTTTCAATTCTGGATAACTTGTAGAACCTGTTGCTGAAATCTCCTTATCCATAGAAATACCCTTGGGAAGGACACCTGATCTAAACTCCATGCAAGCCTTAAGCCAAAAATTGTGTGATTTGTATGGATTTGTTTTTCTGTGATGCATCATGCATACATGCATTCATGACATGGCTAACTCATCTCAAGGAGAAAAAAGGTCTTTTAACCATAATTTGTTTTGTAGGTTATTTAAATAATGGGAATCCTAATCAGAAAACCTTTCTTCCTCAACTTCAAGAAAGTACCTACTACATTAAGACTCTTATGTGATGATATTACTGGTTCTCTTGTTCTTTCTGAATCTCTCAACAAACTGATAAGTTTAATGCGAACCAAAGTGGATGAAGCTCTCCTCAACTCTATGATGCAATTTTATGATCCTCTTCTCCATTGCTTCACTTATAGAGATTTTCAACTGGTGCCTACATTGGAAGAATTCTCTTACATAATGGACATGCCCATACCTGATCAAATCCCTTACACTGGTGAGGAAGGAGGTCCTAAGTTGGAAGACATTGCTGCTGCTCTACACCTACCAAGATCAGAAATTAACAAAGTTTGGATCAACAAAAGAGACTACTCTGGGATACCTGTGGATTTCTTGATCGAGAAAGCTAAGATCTTTGCTAAAGCTTTAAGCATGGATGCCTTGGAAAGTGTTCTAACCCTGTTGATATATGGACAAGTTCTTTTTCACCGCTGCGACAAAGTTGTTGATAGGGCTGCTATCAAAATCTTCCTTAGCAAGAATCCTGTTCCTACTCTACTTGGTGATTTATTGCATTCCATCAACGCTAGAGTGACAAAGAGACGAGGTTGTGTTCTAGGGTGCATCCCTCTCTTACATAGGTGGTTTATTTCTCACTTACCCCGATCCTCAATAAAGAATGAAGAAGGTTTGACTTGGATTCAAAGGATTATGGAGCTTTCATACGACGACATCATTTGGTATCCAAAGAAATTCGAGGGAGTTCAGTTATATGACCACTGCGGAGAGTTCCCTAATGTCCCTCTTCTTGGCATTCATGGAGGAATTACCTATAACCCTATACTTGCTCGACATCAGTTTGGTTTTGCTTTGAAAGATAAGCCCCGCTCCATATATCTTAGTGCGGAAGATTTTGACTATGGTTCAGATACAACTGAAAAGAAGAATCGCTTCATTAAAGCTTGGTATGAAGTAAAAAAGGTGGGTGCAAGAGAATTGGGAACAAGGATCGATACTCCTTCAGATCTTTACTTTAAATGGATTTATGACCGAGTCGTCGAGTTTGGCATACCACATCCATCTGACACACCCGTTGTTCCGAGGATCACTCCTTCCGAGGTTCACATAGAGTTGGAGCCTTATGTACCCGCTCCAAACGAAGACCTTGCTGCCACTGTTGCTCATTTAAGACAAGAAAAGGCTGATCTTGAGAAGCGTCTACAAAAGGTTGAAGCAGAAAAAGCAGTATTAGTGGCTAATGCTAAAGAACGAGATAGTATGCTTGACTATTTCTCTCGCAAGTGGAAGATTGAAGACTTCATCTCACCTGATCAGATACAATCATGGGAGCTAGAGATTGATAGGCTTATTCAAGAAAAGAACGAGATGGTCAAAGCCCATAAAGAGGAAATCAGAGGATTAAAGAGAAAGCGCCGACTTGAAGAATGATTTCTTTTATTTTATATTTATTATATAGTATTTCTTTGATGTAACTTCAAAAATAATAGTAACAAAAAACATATAATACATTGGTTTTTATTTTAATAATTCATTTTGCTTCTATTTTGCTTTTTTTTAAAATGTGTTAAAAAGCCTTTGACTCCTTGAGATCATTGCATATGCATAATCATGCATTCATAAACATCGCATCACAGGTTTCATAAAAACAAATGCCTCATCTTTCCGCTGTTTATTTCAGTAAGAAAGATGGATCTCGAACAATCTGTCCAAAATCTTCAGGCTCAGAATAACCAGTTCCAAAAAGTAATCTTTCACTTGGCCAAGGGGCAAGAAGAATTGAAGGCACTTCTGATCGAGAAGGAGAAGAATCAATACAAGTATCAAGGTGGTCAAGATAATCAGAGATCCAAGCCTAAGCGGTCATTTACTCCATTACATATGTCGCTGTCTCAAGCTCTGCAACAACTGCTCAATCAGAACTCGATAACTCTATTGCCTCCATATTCACTTCCTACTAATCCCGCTCCTGGGTACAAGTACCATGCAAGATGTGCTTATCATTCAAACAGTCCTGGTCACGATACAGAGGATTGTGGACCATTGAAGCACATGATCCAAGACCTCATTAATTGCAAGATCGTTGACGTCATTTCACCTGAGAAACCTCATATGGCCAGTACTGGGTACAATCGGAAAGGTCACAATGAACCCAACCAATCTGTGGGAACAATTCTGACCTTTACACCAGTTCCACAACAAGGACACAAGTCAGATACACCCAAGCGCCAATTCGCAAAGATCAATATGACTCTGGCCGAAGCGTTGCAACAATTGCTGAAGAAAGGGCTAATCACTTTGAAGGACCCTCCGAGGAATCCTAGTACTTCCTCTTCTCGTTATAATCCTAATGCAAGGTGTGCGTATCACTCTGATAGTCCTGGACATGACACTAATAACTGTTGGACACTGAAGAATAAGATCCAAGACTTAATCGATGACAAAATCATTAACTGCCAGTCTCCTGAGGAACCTCACGTTGTGTACGACCAGAAAGATCACAATGAACCCAACCAATTTGTGGGGACAATTCTGACCTCTACATTAGCTCCGCAACAAAGACGCAAGTCGAATACATCTAAACGCCAGTTTACAAAGATCAACATGTCACTGGCTCAGGCATTACAACATTTGTTGAGAAAGAACTTGATCACTGTGAGGGGTCCTCCTGTAAAGCCCAACACTTCCGCTCCCAGCTATAAGCCCAATGCGAGGTGCGCATACCACTCCAATAGCCCTGGACATGATACAAATGATTGTTGGCCATTGAAGAACAAGATTCAAGACATGATCGATGCTAGTGAAATTGAATTTCCTCATCCCCAGACTCCTATAGTGATCCCTGCTCCCAGGCACAATCACTACAAGACTGATTAATGTCATAGTGGATGAACTTTAGATCATTAGTTTTACTTTCATTTGCAATTTCTATTCTGTTTGTTTAAACATTCAAATTATGATAGACATTATTTGTTTTAATAATCATCATCAGTGCATTGCATATATTTGTCTTGAATAAATTATTTCGCTATCACTCATCTAAACTGCATCTTTACTTTGCATATTCTTTATGATACTCAACTCCTGCTAAAGTTGTATACTTTTTGAGGGAGGATGACGAAAATGATACCGCAACCTCATACAATATGCTTTTGAGCGGACTATGCTGACGATGTACAGGCATTGTTTCAATTCCTAAACAGTGGAGATATAAGGATGTTAATCCCTCGTCAACCCCTTTGAGCCTAAGAAGTAGAAGTTTCTTTCTTGTACTAACCAAAACCCTCGATCAAAACCTGGGGCAGGGTAGTTCTCAGTTATTTTGGCTGTGCATTCTATTTTAAGAGAATCACTCTGTACACCTTTCAACAAAGGTTTCAATCACAAGCGTTCATCCGTACACATCAAAGAAGTGTTGGAGATGTCAATCAAAAGCCAATGATGGTTCATCAATCATTAAGCAAGGCAGTCAATATCTTTAAAAAAAAAACGAAAAACATATATACAAAGAAAAGCCTGCTAAGTCAAAAATCAAAAAGATGACTTAGGCAAAAATCAAGGCATTCCGCTGACTGTAAGCTCAAAATAGACAGTTCAGGCAAAAGTTAGGGATATCAAAAAAATGAAAAAAGAGAAGTCAATAGATTCCGGAACAACACAATGTTGTGACTACCAAAAGGAAGAAGTGACTGCCATCTCAAAAGTTCTCTATGCTTGTGAACTATCATCATTATCAAAGGTGAAAATCCAAAAGTCTCTTGGAAATCTGAATGCATAAGTTGAAATAACTGAGCTTAGGACTGAAGATCATCACGAAGAGGGGTGGGTACAAATAAACTTTGAGCCTTTATCCTTTGTTTCTTAAACCGTGAACCAAGCCACGTTACAACCCTTAAAAGTCCTAACTGAAGCATGGTTAGTTCGAAAGCATACTGTCACCAAAAAGGTATCCTGACTCCTTAAGGTTTACCAAAAATGTTGAGTTGATATTTCATGTTTTTACAAACACCACGTTGTTACAAATATCATGTTTTACAAATATCGCGCTTCTGCATCTCCTGCTTTAACGTTTTTCAAAAACTCAAGACAAACGTATGCATTGCATCTCATGAATTCATTATTAAACAAATTCTGCTACATAATTTCAAATGTTGGCAACAGAAAGAATTTGCACAGGGTACAACTAATGACTGAAAGTTATCCCGACAGACAATATTACTCCAAGAAGCAATGTCTCTTATGTATACAAGGGGCACAACACATTTTTCCCAATCAATCTGGGGCAATCAAGTCAAGATCCCAAGAGTCTCTCAAAAGCCAAACAGTCAAAGTCACATCCCAAGTGAGTTTCAAACTATGTCCCGATCAATCCGGGGCAACCAAGTCAAGCCGGGTTCACGAGATCATATCCCCACAGAGTAATCATTAAGAAGATATCTTCAAACGCTCTCGACAAAGACATGGCTCCCCAACAAAGTTTACATCTTCAACGCTGCTGGTTCTCCAACACTTTGATCTTCTCCAACATGGGTTACTAATACTTCTGTCCCCAATCAGGGTCCATCAAGTTACTGATCATCCCCAAGCAAGAATCATAAATTCCCAGCTGAGCATCTTCAAATAAGATCAGACATCAAAATCACAAAGACATGGAGATTTATTTTCTCAATCAAGACAACATAAATCATGTTCACATATCATATGTCATAAACATATTCATACATTGCATACATTACCTCATAATGAACTCATCCATAACATACAAAGTTTCTCATTTATTTTGAGGGATTCATTACATAATACATGCATCATGACATTGCATAAAGACTAACTATACCTATTGCAGGATACAGGTACAGACAAATGAACGAAATCTCCAACTTTCCAAGATCTAATTCAGCTACTACGAATGGTACTGACACGGTCAACGCTCGAAGATCTAATTCATTTACCACGAACGGTAATGACACGGTCACTTTCAAAGATCTAATTCAGTTACTACGAACGGTACTGACACGATCAACACTCAGAGATCTAATTCTATCATCACGAACGGTGTAGACACGATCAATGACCAACTAAGTCTAATTCAGCTACTACGAACGGTGCTGACACGATAAAAGATCTAATTCGGTTACTACGAACGGTACTGACACGGTCAACTCCCAGAGATCTAATTCTATCATCACGAACGGTGTAGACACGATCACTGACTTTCCCAGTCTAATTCAGTTACTACGAACAGTGCTGACACGACAAGAGAATCTAATTCTATCATCACGAACGATATAGACACGATTATCTCCCCAAGATCTAATTCGGTTACTACGAACGGTGCTGACACGATCAAATCTCAGAGATATAATTCCATCATCACGAACGGTGTGGACACGATCAACTGCTTCTAAAAATCCAATTCGGTTACCACGAACGGTGCTGACACGACAAGAGATATAATTCTATTATCACGAACGGTATAGACACGATCATATCTCCAAGATCTAATTCAGGTATTACGAACGGTACTGACACGATCAAATTCTCAACACTCAATTCACTTACTACGAATAGTAATGACCCGATCAACACTCAAACAACTACCTCTCAAAACACTCCAAACATGATTGAATGCATGATTTACTGGATGGCATCTTCAAGCCCATCCCTGACAAAGGTCCCTACTTCAGCAAGGGCAAATTTCTTGGTATTCTAGTGTTCAATCATCTTCCACCTTCAGATACCGACTGGCATACAAACCACTCTACATCTTCAGGTTTAAGATAATTGAACAGGGGCAGCTGTCATACCCCAAAATTTGCCCATACAATTTCTCTTATACAAATTCAAATCAATACACAAAGCTCCAAAACACACTCTCCTATGCAAGGCTCTGAAACTAGGGTTTGACTTATTCAAAGGAAAATCAGTGAATCAATGGCTCCAAAGCATCTCATATGGCTCAATACATTTCACACTATCTCTATGACAAGTATCAAGGCTCAATTCAAAGGAATGGTCACTCAATTGTTCAGAAAATCAACAGTCGACTATCTTGACCTAAAAGTCAATTGTGGTCAAAGTAAAGTCAAAACTCCTGATTTTTTGTCAAGATCCTCATATTGAAGTATCATTCACCATTTGATCAAGAATTGATCATGGATCATCGAGGAAAGATCAAAAATCAACAAATCAAAAAGTTTCTAAATTAGGGTTTTGTATAGGAAAAGTCAACTGAACTTTGACCAACCATAACTCTCACATGGAACATCAGAAATTTTCCATCCAAAGCTCATCTTGAAGGAAATTTGATTCTCTACAATTTTGTCTCTCACATGCCAAGTCTAAAAATGCTTCATTTGAGAGATATGGACCAAAACATTACAGGTCCTTTTCAAAAGTCAACAAAAGTCATTTTTTTCAAAAGGATATATAAGGAGCATGGAAAATCATCTTGATATGAGACCAAAGACACTGGTTAGAGGACTCTCTAAGGTTTCTAAAAAGTCCTAGAATACTTCCATACCTCAAGAATTGAGAGAAATACACCTTGTCAAAGTTGGACTATTTTTGAGAAAAAATGTGAAAAGGAAAGGTTCAAAATCCAAAATTTTCCAAATGGGCCTATGATTTCTTCACCCAATCTTCACTTTGAGCCCATGCACGCCCTATAATGAGATCCTTTTTATTTTTAAGTTTTTATCATTTATTTTATGGTTTTTATTATTTTAAAAACATAAATTAAATACATAAAATCATAAAAAATAGATAGGGATCTTATTTTGCTCCAATCCCAATCAAATATATTACATTAATGACAAAAATTCGTGGTCTTGAGAGCTTGAGTGAAAAATATTGGATTTGGACTTATTTAGAAAGAATTAAAATATATTTCCAATCAAATTTTCCAAAACTTGCAAATCAAGATTCAACAAGATTCTTTCTAGTTTTGTTAACCTAATTGCACCTCTATAAGTACCTGAACAGAGACAATTGCTAGGATTGACAATTTCTGCAGCCAAAAAGCCCCAAACCCGAGCACAAAAGTTCACAAAAAATTCAAACTTCAAATTGGTGTTGTAAGGCAATTCAAGGCGTGCAATCGATTCCAACACGTTCTCAGAGTATCACTGAAGCTGTACCGATCATCACAAGGCCTTGAACCTCTCAGATTCGTCCTCAATAGGCCACGGTTTGTTCAATCTTAAAACCCTTCGATTGCTTTAATCCACGATGCCTAAACATATTTCAATGGTATAATCTTGTTTATTATGGTGTGTAGAGTATTTCTGGTTGTTTAATTGTTCGTTTTCGTGCACCTATCGTGAATTGCCATTATTGGATGTTAGGTCTCTTTTTTAGGGTTTTTTGTTACAGGCGGAATTAGGACAAGATATGCCCATGGCTGAGTTCGCAATAACAAATCGGATCGAACCATGGTCTCTTTGGAAATTTTTATGTGTGTTTGGTGTTTTTTAGCGATTAACAGGTGTGGTAAGTTCGAACTTTTATAGCGCTTCTGCAAAAAGCGCTGTAAAAACGCTGACTGTAATTTCCCAACGAAGAAGACGATGCGTGGCAGCGTCTGATAGGCCAGTTTTGAATTGGTTTTGGCGCGCAGCAGTTTGGGAGTGATGTGGGATCTGGTGCAGTCACGTCCACGCGCGTTTGATACTCCCTCTCAACCTAGGCCACTTGATCTCACTAATGTCCAATCCAGCGCACCCGAGCTGCCAGTGCACCATAGACCCTACGCGCGCGTCCACACTTAATCAAAAGTTAAGTTTTTTGCAATTTTTTTTTTATTTTTAATTACATAGCCTTTTCTATTTTTGTTTTAATAATATATATATTATTTCTCTTCAAATAAATTTGTTTTATATATATGTATAAAAACTTTATAAAAAACTTTTAATACTTTTTATTTATTTATTTTATATAATATTTAATATATATATATATATATATATATATATATATATGTTATTCATAAAATAGATTGATTTAATTATTTACATAAATTCATATTTATTTTATTTTAATTCCAAAAAATTCTTAAAAATTATTTTGCACTCGATTTAATTTTCTTGTCCCGATTTAATTAATTAGGTCACAAGACCAATAATTAATTAAATCAGTTTATCATTATACTCAATTTGAATCCTAATTAGGGTTTGCGAGAATTAACCCTACACTGAATACATTTTATTTTCTATGCCTTTTCAGGTTTACTCTTAAAGCGCCTTCCGACTACGCGCCTTCAAAATAGAAAGTTAAGTATTAATTTATTTCAAAGTCTATTTTGTTTCCTTTGATTTTAGGGTTTGCCCTTATATTTCTTGAACTATGCATACATTCACCTATTGTCTGCCTTTGCCATTTTTTAGGGTTACCTCCGAGGCTTCCTCTGCCTGCCAACCATACCAGATCAAATTCGAAAGCTAAGTCTCTTCTCATATTTGTTTAATTTCTCTTTGCCATTTTTGTATTAAATTAGGGTTAACCCTAATTTCATTGAATTAGCCATACACTCACCCTTCTTTGTTTATTTTTTCTTTTCCAATTTTTAGGGTTTGTTAATTGCCAAAGCTACGAGTACTGGTAACCCTAAACCCTGATATTTCTTGTCGTTTATTACTTATGTCAAACCCTATTAGGGATCCGCTGGTTTCATTGTCCCCTTCCCCATATTGTTATTGTTGTTACTTTATATTAAACTGCGTGGTTAGTAATTTAGGGAGTACAACCTTGAATTGAATTAGCCTCACTAATTACAAGATAATTTAACCGAATTGAATCACGTGATTGATGCACACACGCACGCTTTTTGGGTAACCCTCTCTGTTGCCTGTTGCCTGTTGCCTTTGTGTTTTTGCAGAATAAGCCACGTCCCTCGAATTCGAGGATACCTCAGCCATGTTGCCTCAATAAAAAGGTCACGACCCTAATGATGCTGCCTTCGATACACAAATGACCTCGACCCTCGGATGTTGCCTACGGAAAAAGGCTGAGGTATCTTCTGGCTGCCTACGAAATGGCTTATTCTGATCCTTGCCTTAGACTACCTGCCCTTCTATGGCATGGGACAGTCTTATGGCAAAGGATGCTTCGACGACCCTTCAACCTCCAAACGAAAGGCTTCCTGTCCTCTTATGGCAAGGATAGACCCTTTCATTCTGAAAGGCAAAAAGAGACCTATCATCTGAGTTTAAGGTAATTGCCCCTAATTGCCTTGCAATGCTCAAACCTTTTTATTATATTCTTTCTCATAATTTTTTCAAAAGGGCAACGCTTATTCACAAGCTAAAGTCCCTATCTCTTTCATCTACATTTTCTAAACAAACGAGCAAGCAAAGCAATTAAGAGCCCATGGAAAACCATGGATGCAAAGGGTGCCTTACACCTTCCCTTTGCATAAATTACCCCCCCGAACTTAGATTTCTTAAAAGGTTTTTTTTCTGTTTCTTTTTGCCTTTCCGAATATTGTTTGGATAAAATAAAAGTCGGTGGCGACTCTTGCTTACCGCGACATTTCGATATAAAAGTCAGTTCACCGTATTACAGGGGGTGACACGTCTTCGTCTTCAACCTTCAGACAAGACTTTTAATAGCGCTTTCTTACCAAAAGCGCTGTAATTGGTTACTTACTAAACCTGCAAAATAGCGAATAGGGTCAAACGTACACATAAATTTGGCGCGACCTATCAGTTCAATTCGTTTGGTCCATGCGAATTCAATGGTACTAATTAGAACCTCTAATTTTGCCTAATTTAGAAAGCCCTAATTTTGAAGCTATGAAACCTAAAATGGTGGTTTCGTTTGTACGTGTCCAAACTTCAATTAAGTTTCCAGAAATGATCTACACCTCAAACCAAACTCAATAGTATGTCTACATCTTGTTAAACATGTGTGAATAACCAGATACGAATTGATTTTAGTTTGAACAAATTTTGACCTGTGTAGCTCGATTCAGTGAGCTTCAAGGCTTGTAATTGATTGAGATAGTTTCAGTGATGTTCAGGGAAGGTGTATGAATGCTTAGTTTGTATTGAAATGGACTGAAATTACAAATTCGAATTTGAGTTTTCTTTGAATTTTTTTCAAGTGATTACAAGTGTTATGAGCTTATGTATGCTTCTGAACTCGCCTCCTTTTGTTACTGAACTATGATAGCTTATTTATAAGCATTGAGTGCTTACAATTGAAGCTAAGAAGTGTCTTTAGTTGCCTTTGTTGAAACTTTGGTTTTTTTTTAATATAAAAAACCTTGAATTCTTGACCAAGTCATCTTGCCTTCAATGCACCTGCCTTGCCCTTCAATTCTCTGCAGAAAGATGAAGATTCTTTGAGGTGAGCCATGCTTGATTTGTAAGCTAACCATTATCCATGCATTTTCCTTTTAATTTTAATCTTAAAATAAGATAAAATCATGCAAAAATGGATAAAAAAAGGTATGGGCTTAGTCTTGGTCGTGGGAGGCCCATAACATCATGGAAATGATGTTTGAATGCTGAAAACTTGGCCCCATTTGGAAAAAATACATTTTTGAGCAATGTTGATTTCATGTATTTTCCCAAAATTTAGCCAACTTCAACAAGGTGTAAATCCTTCAATTTTTGTCATATGAAGGATATCTTGCACTTTTTGGAAACCTCAAAGAGTCCTCTAACCAATGCCTTTGGTCTCATGTCAAAATGATTTTTGAAGCTCCTTGTGTGTCCTTTTGAAAAAAGTGTCTTTTTGTTGACTTTGAGAATGACCTGTAATGTCTTTGATCATATTTTTCAAATGGTGAATCCAATGACCATGGGATCAATGGCATTTGAAAGATAATTGAATTTCCTTCAAAACAAGCTTTGGTTTGAATTTTTTGGATGAAGGATGAGAGAGTTATGATCAGTCAAAGTTGAGTTGACTTTTCAGGCAAAAACCCTAATTTTGAATCTTAGGGTTTTGTTGATTTTTGATCTTTCCTTGATGAATTATGATCATCCAATGATCAAATGATGAATCCTTTGACAAAATATGGACTTTGACAAAAAATTTCATTTTTGACTGTCTGTTGACTTTTTGGTCAAACGGGTCGTCTGTTGACTGTTTGAGCTGCTGACGGTGCGTCTGAGTGAATTGAAGTTTGAAAATTTGTATGATGGTACTTTGAGATATATGGATGTGTATGAAATCCATTTGAGCTCTCAAAAACTTGTTGCTCCTGTAAAAACAAGAAAAACCCTGATTAGGGACTGTTTGTGTAGGAGACAGTTAAGCGTACCTGATTTTTGTGCAGTGTTGAGTCTCTGCTAATCGCGTGATATTCAGAAGACTTCTAGAACAAAAATCTTGGAATTTTGAATTGTGAAAGATTGATTTGATTGATGGTACAAAACACTGAGAATTGTACTGCCAGCAGTTTGGCTGTCAACTGACTGTTCAGGTATTGACGTAGCAGTTAGGGTGAAAAAATCAACAGTCAAAGTTAATTTTCTTTTTTGTTGTTTTTGTTTTTGTTTTATGTGAAAAATGAAAGTTTATTTACATGACTTGTTAAAAACACAGACATAATAAATAACTAATATTTACAGTATGCGGGCAAAATTACCGATAATAACCCTGAAAATCATTTAATGCACAGAAATAGGAATATTTGACTGGCAGAAAACACACAAAATATTATCTTAGTAATCAAGCAATATTATGACAAATAGTACAATATTTAATACTGACAGTACAAATATTACATACTATATGGAACAGTACGACGAATAAACGGTACATTTAAGAAATAAGAAATACGGTAAATTTTAAGAATGACGATTAATGACCCATGCTATGAACAATAACATGTAGATGATTGGGAGTGCAACCATTGCAGGTCCACACTCTTCAGGACTGTGCAGGCAGAAGAAAGTCATGATCACCGTAGCAATGGTGATGACTGTAAGAAACAGTGTCTCTATCCACTTTGCCATTCTTGTCAGGGAAGAAGAGGAAATTGATATGAGGTAGGAATTTGAAAGATGAGTTGGAATTTGATGTGAGATTTTATGGAAGAAAATGAGAGGTATTTATAGAATGGAAAGAAGGAAAGAGACGTTGGGGAATGATGTGATTCCGTACAAAAGGAAAATTTGTGTGAAAGTAAGATTTGAAAGAAAGTGGATGATAGTGTTGGGAAAAAAGAGAGATTTGATTTTTGAAAAAGAGATTTGAAAAGATTTTTGAAAATAATGGAATATAGTACAAAAATTAGTGGGAAACAAAAGATAATAATAATCTACTTGTTACCAGTACAGTCTGAGTTTCCTGATTCTGCGCCTGCAAAAGATTTAACTCTGTACCAATTGTGTCAGTACTATTTATCTGTAAATAAATAAATAGCATGTGTGAAGTAATAAACAGTATTTGGCGTTTGCGTAAGAATAAATTCAACTGCAAGCCAAATTACTGTATAAGAAAAATTCTAAAAACTAAGTGTTTCATATGTCAGGATATTTGTTGAAATAAAAATCCATGATTATATGAGACTCTTAATTTTCAGATTGGAGTTTTCTTGAAAAAAGATGTGGGCAAATTTTGGGGTATAACAGTTGCCCCTATTCAAGCTTCTTAAACCTGAAGAGATTGTCTGAAATCTGAAGGTAGAAGATGATTGAATATTTAGATGCCCTGAAAATTTGCACTTACCTTGATCAGAAGAGATGTTGGAAGTTGCATTTGAATGTCGTCTGCGAAATGTTGTTGGCAGATTGAAACATTACCTGAGATGGGCTTTCAGATGCCACCCGGCAATTGTGTTGATGGTTGGTTCATCAGAATGAATCCATTGATTATATCTTGATGAAGGATTTGAAAGTCTTTGTGTTGACCGTTTCGGAACCGTCCAAGATTACCGCTTTGATTGCTACGGAACTTGTCCAAAGTTTTTCCGCTTTAGATTTTGAAAGTTGATCATTGTGGACCCGTTTGAGGTATCAGCTTTAGATCTTTGATGTTAGATCTTTTTGGAACCATCTGAGGTATCGCTTTAGATCTGCAATATTAGATCGTTCTGGAACCGTCTGAGGTATCGCTTTAGATCTTTGATGCTAGATCGTTCTGGAACCGCCTGGGGTATCGCTTTAGATCTGCAATGTTAGATCGTTTTGGAACCGTCTGAGGTATCGCTTTAGATCTGCAATGTTAGATCATTCTGGAACCGTCTGAGGTATCGCTTTAGATCTGTGATGTTAGATCGTTTTGGAACCGTCTGAGGTATTGCTTTAGATCCGTGATGTTAGATCGTTCTGGAACCGTCTGAGGTATCAACTTTAGATCTGTAATGTCTGTTTTTGAGTTGGTAAGTGATCAGAATGAATCTTCGGCTTGATTATATCTGAGAGAACCGTCCATGGAATTCAGGTGAACACTGCATGTGATTGAGAACATCTTTGTCGAAGATATCCGTCTGCCTGAAAAATCAAGTTAGTGATATGCAATGTTTATGATGCATGTAAATGTGAGATATTCCCGGAGAAATATGCATGATGTATGAATATGCGCATGATGCATGATGTAGGAATATGCGCATGATGCATGATGTATGAATATGATGTATGAATATGTGAGATGTGAATGTGAATATGTGATGTATGAATATGTGAGATGTCAAGATTCTATTTGGGAAAATAAATTTCCGCCAGTCATCTGGATATGACTATATTGTGATCGTTGATGATCTTTTGTCTTGTTTGAGTACCCTCGGCTGGGGAAATTCTTTGAGAACCCTGGTACTCTGTTGAAGGATCTTTGAATATCACTTGGGAATGAAAGGTAGCTGGAAGTTCTGATGCCCTTTCAAATGGGAATGAGGAAGATGCATAATCCTCCGATGCACTATCTGACCAAGTCCGGGCGCGGGGATCACACCTTCTGAAGATAGTAATCTGGAACAACCCTGCTGGGGAATAAGACTTCTTTTGAAGAGAAAATATTTTTGAGGAATTTGCTGAGAAATGTGTTTCTCTTGGCGATTTTCTTCTGATGGAATGATGTCCAGATAGTTGGGACATTTCCTGAATGCTATTCCTGTTTTTCCTGGTAAACATCAATCATATTCAAATGCACATGTTCATTCAAAATTATCATTGGGACGCTTACGTATTTAAAACAGAACAAGTGAAAATAGTGATTTTTGAGCCTAAGCTGCATTGATTTTTGAAAAAGAGCCATGATAGGCTGGTTAGCACAGGGAGACAACAATCCTAGAAGTAGGAAACTGTCAGAAAGTTTTGAAAAATATTTATGAAGATAAATAGCTATGTGAAAATGATCCAGTCAAGTTTCAATTCTGCTATTGCCAATCTGTCTTCGAGCATCTCATCCCTCACTTGTTGGAAGAAAGTGACTGGACTGATCGGTGTCTTTGAGGTGTTGAATCTTGATGGTGAGTAGGCAGCTGAACGGAACACAGTTGTATGTTTCATTCCCTAACTTTTGCCTAGGCCGCCCTTTCAGGTTTTCAGCCTACCGGGATAGTATTTGTTTAGTCTCTAATTTTTGCCTGGATCGCCCTTTCGGGTTTTCAATCCACCGAGACGCTCATTTTTTTGCCTAAGTTGCCCTTTCAGGTTTTTAACTTAGCGAGCTGTTTTTTTTCTTTTTAAGAGAAGTATTTTTTGACTATGTCCGCATTCACAGGGTGTGGGAAATCCTCACCATCCATGGTGGTAAGCAACATGGCGCCGCCGGAGAACATTTTCTTGATTATGAATGGTCCCTCGTAGGTGGGAGTCCATTTGCCTCTGGGATCACCTTGTGGTAAGATGATGCGTTTGACAACCAAGCCACCAGTTTGGTATGCTTGACTTTTGACCTTTTTGTTGAAGGCTTTGATCATACGCTTTTGGTATAGCTGACCATGACAAATAGCTGCGAGCCTTTTCTCATCAATCAAGTTTATCTGGTCCAACCGTGTTTGAATCCAATCGTCTTCGTCTAGATTGGCTTCTTTCATAATCCTTAGGGAAGGAATCTGAATTTCAATTGGAAGAACTGCCTCCATACCATAGACTAAGGAGAATGGAGTTGCCCCTGTTGAAGTACGCGCAGATGTGCGATAACCATGAAGGGCAAAAGGCAATATCTCATGCCAGTCTTTGTAGGTTACTGTCATTTTTTGTATGATTTTCTTGATGTTCTTGTTGGCAGCTTCCACCGCGCCGTTCATCTTTGGTCGATATGGAGAGGAATTATGATGCTTGATCTTGAACTGTGTGCAAAGTTCAGTAATCATTCTGTTGTTTAGATTTGTGCCATTGTCCGTGATAATCCGTTCAGGGATACCGTACCGACAAATGAGAGTGTATTTGATGAACCGGGCCACCACATTCTTGGTAACAGAAGCAAATGAAGCTGCTTCTACCCACTTTGTGAAGTAGTCAATAGCGACCAGGATAAAGCGATGTCCGTTGGAGGCAGTAGGTTTGATTTCTCCAATCATATCAATACCCCACAATGCAAAAGGCCAAGGAGCCGTCAGGACGCTTAATGGAACTGGAGGTACATGTACTTTGTCAGCGTATATCTGGCATTTGTGACATGTTCGGGAGTGATGATGGCAGTCTGTTTCCATAGTAGACCAGTAATAACCTGCTCTCAGGATCTTTTTAGCCGTTGTATGTCCACTGGAATGAGTACCGAAGGCACCATTGTGTATTTCTTCCATGATCTGTTCTGCTTCCTTCTTGTTTACACAGCGAAGTAAAGTCGAGTCATGGTTGCGTTTGTATAAGGTTCCATTGCTTAGAAAGAATTTGGCAGCAAATCTCCTTAGAAACTTTCTGTCGTTAATGGATGCCCCTTCAGGGTACTCCTGAGCTTCGAGATATCTTTTTACTTCATGGAACCATGGTTTTTCCTCGGTTCCTTCGGTATTGATCTCATTGCAATAGGATGGTTCATCTTGCCTGTAAATGGTGATCATAGGCGCCTCGTTGTCCCACCTGACTTTGAACATGGATGACATGGTAGCTAAAGCATCAGCTAGTTGATTTTCCTCGCGTGGGATGTGTTCGAAAGTGATTTCTTCGAAGTAAGGAATCAAACTCAGCACATATTCTTTGTAAGGAATTAGATTTGGGTGCTTTGTGTCCCATTCCCCTTTGACTTGGTAGATTACCAAGGCCGAGTCTCCGTAGACTTCCAGGAATTTGATTCTTAGATCGATTGCAGCTTTGAGACCCAGAATACATGCTTCGTATTCGGCTATATTGTTAGTGCAATTGAAGCATAATCTGGCAGTGAATGGTGTATAACCTCCTGCGGGGGAAATGATCACAGCTCCGATGCCATTGCCAAGTGCATTAGAAGCTCCGTCAAAAACCATAGT